>NC_060268.1:97977351-98083234 GCF_021613505.1 Equus quagga
GCTAGACTCACTAAGAAAAACTGAGAAAGGGCTCAAATAATAATTAGAAATGAAAGAGGAGAAATTACAACAGGATACAAAGGATTATAAGACAATACTATGGAGAACTGTGTGCTCACAAACTGGATAAACTGGAAGAAATGGATAAATTCTTAGACTAATATAAGCTCCAAAAGCTGAATAAAGAAGAAATAGGAAACCTGAATGGACCAATCACAAGTAAAGAGATTGGAACAGTAATCAGAAACCTCCCAAAAAACAAACGTTCAGAACCGGATGGCTTCTTTAGAGAATTCTACTAAACATTCAAAGAAGATTTAATACCTCACTCTTCCAAAAATATTGAACAAGATGATGCACTTCCTAACACATTCTATGAGGCCAACATCACCCTGATAGCAGAAGCCAGACAAGGACAACACAAAGAAGGAAAATTAAAGGCCAATATCGCTGATGAACATAGATGCAAAAATCCTCAACAAAATATTGGCAAACTGAATACAGCAATACATTAAAAGGATCATGCACCATGATAAAGTGTGATTCATACCAGGGACACAGGGAGGGTTCAACATCCACAAATCAATCTATGTGATACACCACATCAACAAAATGAGGAATAAAAATCGCATGATCATCTTAATAGATGTCGAAAAAGCATTTGACAAGATCCAACATCTGTTTATGATAAAAACTCAATAAAATGGGTACAGAAGGAAAGTACCTCAAATAGTAAAGCCTATATATGACAAACCCACAGCCAACATCATACTCAACAATGAACAACTGAAAGCCGTCCCTCTGAGAACAGGAACAAGACAAGGGTGCCCACTATCACCACTCCTATCCAAAATAGTACTGGAGGTTTTGACCAGAACAATTAGGCAAGAAAAAGAAATAAAAGGTATCAAAATAGGAAAGGAAGAAGTAAAATTCTCACTATTTCAGGACGACATGATTCTAAATAAAGAAAACCCTAAAGAATCCGTCAGAAAACTGTTAGAAATCATCAACAACTACAGCAAAGTTGTAGGGTAGAAAATCAACTTACAAAACTCAGCTGCATTTCTGTACAGTAGTAACGAACTAGCACAAAGAGAAATCAAGAATACAATCTCATTTACAATCACAACAAAAAGAATAAAATATCTAGGAATAAATTTAAACAAGGACATGGAAGACCTATGCACTGAAAACTGTAGGACATTATTGAAAGAAATTGAAGAAGATATAAAGAAATGGAAAAATATTCCGTGCTCAACGATTGGTGAATAAAAATAGTTAAAACGTCCATGTTACCTAAGGCAATCTATAGATTCAATGCGATCCCAATCAGAATCCCAATGACATTCTTCACAGAAATAGAACAAAGATCCTAAAATTTATATGGAACCACAAAAGACCACAAATAGCAAGAGCAATCCTGAGAAAAAAAGAAGAAAGCTAGAGGCATCACAATCCCTGACTTCAAATTATACTACAAAGCTAAAGGAATCAAAACAGCATGGTACTGGCATGAAAACACACACACAGATGAATGGAACAGAACTGAAAGCCCAGAAATAAAACCACACAACTATGGACAGCTAATCTTTGACAAAGCAGCCAAGAACATACAATGGAGAAAGGAAAGTCTTTTTAACAAATGGTTTTGGAAAAACTGGACAGCCACATGCAAAAGAATGAAAGTGGACCATTATCTTACACCATACACAAAAATTAACTCAGGGGAGGCTCCATAGCCGAGTGGTTAAGTTCACGCACTCCACTTTGGCAGCCCAGGGTTTCACCGGTTTGGATCCTGGGCACAGACATGGCACAGCCCGCGAGGCCATGCTGAGGTGGCATCCCACATGTCACAACTAGAAGGACCCACAACTAAAATATGCAACTATGTACTGGGGGGATTTGGGGAGAAAAGGCAGGAAAAACAAAGAAGACTGGCCACAGTTGTTAGCTCAGGTGTCAATCTTTGGGGAAAAACAAATTAACTCAAAATGGATTAAAAATTTGAATGCAAGACCTGAAACCATAAAACTTCCAGAAGAAAATATAGGCAGTATGCTGTTTGACATTCATCTTAACAGCATCTTTTTGAATACCATTTCTACTCAGGGAAAAGAAACAAGAAAAAATGAACAAATGGGACTTCATCAGATTAAAAAGCATCTGCAAGGCAAAGGAAACCATGAACAAAACAAAAAGACAACCCATCAACTGGGAGAAAATATTTGCAAATCATATATCCAACAAGGGGATAATTTCCAAAATATATAGAGAACTCATACAACTCAACAACAAAGAAACAAACCACCCAATCAAAAAATGGTCTGAAGATATGAACAGACATTTTTCCTAAGAAGATATACAGATGGCCAATGGGCACATGAAAAGATGTTTAACATCACTAATTATTAAGGAAATGCAAATCAAAACTACAATGAGATATCACCTTACACCCATCAGAATGTCAATAATTACCAACACAAAAAACAACAAATTTTGGAGAGGATGTGGAGAAAAGGGAACCCTCATACACTGCTGGTGGGAGTGCAAACTAGTGCAGCCACTATGGAAAACAGTATGGAGATTCCTCAAAAAATTAAAAATAGAAATACCATATGACCCAGCTATCCTACTACTGGGTATTTATCCAAAGAACATGAAATCAACAATACAATGAGATTTATGCACCCCTGTGTTCACTGAAGCATTATTCACAATAGCGAAGATGTGGAAGCAACTCAAGTGCCTTTCCATGGATGAATGGATAAAGAAGCTGTGGTATATATTCAATGGAATACTACTGAGCCATAAAAAACACAAAATTGTCCCATTTGCAACAACATAGATGGACCTTGAGGGCATTATGTTAAGTGAAAAATAAGCCAGACAGAGAAAGATAAACAACATATGATTTCACACATATTTGGAAGATAAACAAACACATAGATAAGAAGAATCAATTAGCTGTTACCAGAAGGGAAGGGGGGTGGGTGAAAGGAGTAAAGTGGCACATATGTACAGTGACAGATAAAAACTAGACTATTGGGGGGGCTGGCCCCGTGGCCGAGTGGTTAAGTCTGCGCGCTCCGCTGCAGGCGACCCAGTGTTTCGTTGGTTCGAATCCTGGGCGCGGACATGGCACTGCTCATCAAACCACGCTGAGGCAGCGTCCCACATGCCACAACTAGAAGGACCCACAACGAAGAATATACAACTACGTACCGGGGGGCTTTGGGGAGAAAAAGGAAAAAATAAAATCTTTAAAAAAAAAAAAAAAACTAGACTATTGGGGTGAACTCACTGCAGTCTATACAGAAACTGATATATAATAACGTACACCTGAAATTACACAATGTCATAAACGAATATGACCTCAATAGAGTAAAATAAAAAAAGAACTAAGAGAGTTCCAGGCAGTTGAGTTTCATCAGGCTAAATAGAGTGCTTCCCCCCACTTCGAAAGTGAAAATCTTACCCAAGTATTTTCAGCCTGAGCCTGGGGTTTTGGCTCAAGGCACTGATGCCAAAAGCTTTAAGCCTCCATGTTAGAAGGAAGCGTGTCTTATGTTTCCAAGGAAACAGAGAAATTTCAGGTTTGAATCCCGATTTAGGCTGAATTGAATTCTAAAAATCACCAAGATCTACACCCGGAGGCAAGAACAGAGACGGCCCAGGTTAAAAACAGTGTATCGCACCTTGGCCACCATAGGAGAAGACAAAATAATAGGTAAGAGCAAAAGGCCGCCAAGTGCACCGAGTCTCCAATTGTATCGTGTAATTTTAAAGAATGAGTTCTTTCCGATCACTACTGCAGTATATGAGTTAACTGAAGGCGGAAAAGCAGATTCCCAGAATTGAAAGAGACGTGCCTCAGGGAAATTCAAATGCACAGTTGCAAATATCTTTGGAAGAAGCCCACACAGCATCTATTAGGCAGCAATGCAGTTTCTAAGTAATTTATGGTTGATTCTAGGGCTAGTGTGTTTGTACATAAATACACAATCATACGTGCCAGTGTATAGTGTGTGTGTGTGTGTGTGTGTGTGTGTATGAAGCTGGATATAGATTACATCAATTAAGAGTTTCCCACATAAAAATAAAATCTAAATTGAAGAGAAAACAAGAAATGCCCTGGAGCCTCATATTTTAAAAAAAAAAGTGATAAAGTCAGCCAAACAACACATCTCAACAAAAAAGGAAATAATCCTAGTCAGCTGTGCCGAATCTGGTGGACCATCAAACAACCCTGGAAGAGATGGAACCCTACAGTGTCAGCAATGATCATCAGTAAAATTGACCTTACGACTTTTCGCTTAAGAAAGAAGAATAAAAATCACGCAGGACAGTAGAGTGTTTTATATTGTCATTTTTTAAAGAAAAGACTCCATTTAATATTGCATTGATCACTTTTATTGTGTTTTTTTAAAGAGTCCTCCATCAGATATGAAAGGATTTTATACGTCTTTAAATTATTAAACTTCATTTTTCGATTCACAGAAAATACAGAACTCTCCCCCCATCCCTCTTCTCATAGTTTCCCCTAGTATTGGCATCTTGCATCGATGTGGTCCATGTGTTAGAAGCGATGAACCAAATTTCACACATTATTAACTAAAGTCCATAGTTTACATACAGTTTACTCTTTGTGTTTTCTTTTCTCTGAATTTTGACACATGTATAATGACAGGTGTCCATTAATACTGTATCATACAGAGTAACTTCACTGCCCTAAAAATCCCCTGTGATCCGCCTATTTGTCCCTCACGCCCCCTCACCCCTGACCTCTGGAAACCACTGACCTTTTTACTATCTCCACAGTTTTGCCTTTTCCAGAATATCATGTAGCTGGAATCATAAAATATGTAGCCTTTTCAGATTGGCTCCTTTCACTTAGTAATATGCTTTTAAGATTCATCCGTATCTTTTTGTGGCTAGATAGCTCATTTCTTTTTATCACTGATCAATAGTCCATCATATGGATGCACAAAAGTTTGTTTGTCCATTCACCTATTGAAGGACAACTTAGTTGCTTCCAATTTTTGGCAATTATGAACAAAGCTTCTATAAACATTCACGTGTAGGTTTTGTATGGACTCTTCATCAGTTATGAAAGTATGCAAATTATATTTGGATCAACACACATTTTGGGGAAAAAATGTATTTTCGTATCCAAAATTATCTTAGTCATTCTTGTCCATACCAGATCCATGAGATTTGGTTCTGCTGTAGGAATCGGGATTCAAAAGGGGAGGAAAAGAAGACTCAGAGAGGGCTATGATTAGAAGGAACGTTGACGGTCGTCTGAGTCAGTTCCTGGGTCCTCAAGCCCATGCTTGTGTTGTCCTACATATCTCTTAGATTCACACAGCTTCTGCTGACTACATTTTTCGTGTTTGGCATGCTCTGAGGTTTTAAAATATTGCTTTTTGGAGTGCACTGTCTGAGTTTCTATTTCTTAAGGCTACCAGGAATAGTAGACTTCATCATATTCCTAGCAGCCTGGAGATTTCTGAAGACATTTTCACATTTCCCAAGTTCCTTCAAACTTTCTTCTTGGGATACATATCTGAGTGTTTTCATCAGTGTGATCTATGCATGATTCTGGCGCAATCGTAAGTCAAATTTCCATGCTATTTCTGCCTAAATGAAAGGAACCTATACATCATCCTACGGGTTAGACAACATACAATGATGAAATTTCATGTTTCTTGCATTGTTTTTAATACCAAAATCATGCTATGAATATGATATAATCAATCCAAACTATGATTTTATTATATGGATAAACTTAGTATATGGATAAATCATGCTTGTTATTTGCATTGTCTAGTAGAAAGATAGGCATATGCAGACATAATCTTAAAACTTTGCAAAAAATTTTAAGGCTGCTGTTTAAATCTAAGGATGGGAAAAGCCTTAGGATGTCTCTCATTTGAATTGTTAATAAAATTGCCTAATTCCATAGTAAATTCCTTTTATGAAAGATAAAATAGTCACAAAAAAGTAAAAAAATATTTATATGTATATAACCCAGGAAGATGTGAGATGGCTTACAATCACAATTTCTGTATTAATTGCAATGGATACAGTGGATCCTAGACTGAAATAGCAGGAGGGTGAATTGGTTAATTAGAATTAAAGTTCTAAAAATTCTTCAAATTAAAAAAATTTTAAATATATGAAACAAATTCATGCAGGAAAAAGAGATAAACGAAGATCAACCAGAATAAATATTATGTAAGAAAATAATGAGAAAAAATTAGAGAAAATACAGAAAACTTCCCTGTTCTAATGTCAAAGGACACACTTAATGGTGAGTGAAATTATTGAACGGAAAAGTTCCACGATACATTTGCAGGAGTGTTTTTTAATTAAATACAAAACAAATAAAACAATTCCACAAGTATCCTGAAAGGACAATCTCATGATTTACAAATAAAACAATATTGGTTACAGTCAAACTTCTCCTCTGCAGCACTATAACAAAATTTGTCAAATTGTACAGAAAACAAGGAGAAAAGTTTATACACAAGAAAGAATCCTATAGAGATAATAATAGAAATGAAGACAAAGAGGAAATAAAAGCATATTAGAGAGAATCAATGAAGCCAAAAATTGGTTATTTGAGAAGAACAACGGAATTGACAAACCTCAGGCAAGCCTCATCAAAAAAACCAACAGAAAAACCCAAATTATAAATATCAGAAATGAAAAAGGCAGCCACACTATAGATTCCAAAGACACTGGAATGATAGAGGATTCTACAAAACAATTTATGCCAATAAATATGAAAGTTTAGATTAAATGACTTAATTTCTAGACAGAAACATCGTTTACCACCATCAGTACAAGACTCTCTCTAGAGTCTTTCTCCAAGGAAAAATATGCATAGAAACAAAGAAAAGCAAAGGAACCAGGTTTATATGTTTGTCTGTGACCCTAAACTGCAATTTAGAATTCTACTGAACAGTCTGGACCCAGAACCTCTTTTCATCTCAGCTGTATATCCTGGCATTTCCTTAAACCAAATCTTGTGTAATCGTCTTCACATCCAAGCCCAATCCAATTGTAGGCATTTCCTTGCAATGCAAGAAAAAGCTAAATAATACAAACTCAAGAGTGAGATGACCCAGGATAGGAAAAGCAAGAACAAGGTAGTTTGCCCTGATACCTTGAGGAAACAGGGTAAAGCTGCCTGCCTCCCATCCCTCATAAAGACTTACTGGTAGGGCCAGTGAGCTCCCACGGGAACTACCTCCAGGCCCATCTCAGCCAAGTCACCCAGTGAGAGCGATCCTTCACAGAGGTGCAGACTCATTCAATAGCTCTGTCCAAGACTGTGGACCAATACAAAGTCCTTGGACCTGATGAATTTGTAGCCGCCCTCCTCCTCAGAGGGGTGAAGTGAGGGGAGGTTGGGTGGAGTTGAGTGGGCCTACGAGTTGCCTGTGCCTGAGAGTTCAGTAATAATGAGCTCCATCACTTCTGGTCTTAGTTTAGCTAAGGAAATCTGCAGTTTTCCTCGATAAAAAGAAGGTAATAACACCAAACACATAAGTTGGTTGTGAGAAGTATGTGACATGTAAGTAAATCCCTAAAAGCCATTCTTGGAATGTAGTAGCTGATGGGAAAATGCTCACTTCTTTTCCCCCTTTTGGTAAATGCTATTTGTTAATTTCTTCTTGCTTTAGATTCTCTACATGTGAGAATTTCTGCCTTCTTCAGCATATGCCGTAGTACCTGACATATAATTGTCTGATGTATAATAGTGGCTAAATAAATACTTAGGCAATAAACATCAAGCATTGTGATAACATTATGAGGAGATAAATAAAACATGGTTGTCATGATCAATTATTTTACAACATACTGAGGGATAGACATACAGATACCTAAATAATGGATTAAAATATATACTACAAAGTACTGGGCAGTCAGAAAGGAGCTCTATTACAATCAATAAGAAAGGAAGTTAATTTGGGTCATCATGGGATGGGTAAGTCGGAGTTTGCTATCACATGCCACACCACCCAAAAGTGAGGTCTAATTTGAGCAAGGAAACAATCTTCAGAAGGCCAAGCTGAGGGCTCACCTTAGAGCTGGTAACCTGTGAATACAAAATAACAAAATGCACCCCAAACCAAAACTATTGTGTGCTGTGTCCCCTAGAGGCAGAACAGATGGGTGCTAGAACTAAGAACTATTGGCAGTACTTACCATCGCTTTTTTAGACTTGCTTAGGGAACTTGTGCTTTCCATCCTCCAGCTCTGGACGCTACCTGCCCCCTAGAAAAGAAATGCTTCCATCAGGGACAGCAAAATCCCATAAACCTTAAGCTACAGCTGCCACCATTTTGGGATCCTTTTGCCAGGAGACCAGCAGGGCAGGAAAGAAGTCACCATCCTGGCTGATGTAATCGACTCTGATCATCAGGAGGACCTAGTGCACACTGAGGATGGGAAGAATATGTTTGGCAATCAGGTGGTCCACTGGGATAGCTCTTGCTACTTCCTTGCCTATTTTGATGGTTTGATAAAATCATAGCGCCAAGGAGATCAGACCTCTCAGGAATGAAGGTCTGGGTTACTGGATCAGGCAAGCTTCCTAGGCCACCAGAGATTCATGGTCAAGAGTGATGGGAATCTAGATGAGCAGTTGAGAAAATATAAGATGAGTATTAGTTGTATTCAAGATCAACTGCATTGGTAGGGTCTATAGTTTATTCCATTAAACTTCTTTTAGGTTTCCGCAGATGACCTGTTCCCAGAAGGACTGAATATATCATATAGCACAAGTGGAACCAAGTGGCCAAAGAATGGACTGTTACAGATGTCATGGTGTGCCACCCAGATCTCGACTATAGGACCAAGACACTCCTTCCTCCAGCTGCCAGTAGTGTTGGCTGCTGATGGCTCACAGCTCAATCCCTTCTAGAAATTACCCATTGCCAAAGAGAGCTGCTTCAATCAAGATTAACCTCTCCCCACAGGCAGCCAATATCCATTGCCGCAATTCAGGACAACTGTGAAATTTGGAAGAACCCAAAGCTCTCCATGGAATCAACTGAAGATCCTCCTGAGATTGCATCACAGGCCAACTTCTCCTTCTGCCAAGCCTTCCTTCCTTCAGTCCGTCACAAGTATTGTTCCCAAAAGCACTACCCAATAAAATTACTGCACGCAATCTCTATCTCAGAATCTGTTTAGGAAAGCTGACCTAAGAAACGTAGGCTGCCAGATGCCACTGAGAAACTCTCCAACACTGGTGCCTAAATATAAACACCTATAAATCTTTCCGTAAGTCCTCATTATTATGCTGTTTTGAAGATCCTAATTTACATATGCCAAGTACTTAATAATATATCATTAAAAGAGCAAATTCATATACCATGAATATAATGCTTTGAATTCATATCTGCATATAAAAGCTAATAAATGCCAAAGTTATACTTGTTGCAATAAAATGTATTTGCTCATGTCAACCACTAGGTATGTATTAGAAACTATAACCATCTCAAAACCAACCATCTATGATAAACAACACCATGATTCTACATGAGCCTTTGCAAAAGTTCAGGGATAACTGAGTACAATATGATCCATCATAAATTACCTTGGACAATAATCCTCCATCTTTTTTTAGTTGATGGCTTTAGTCATTTTATCTAGGGTGATTCAGGTAACCACATGAGCAAATAACAGTGCCCATGAGTTTCTCACAGTTTTATATTCGTTATTCTCTAAAGGCCAGTGTTCACCCTTCTGTATTCTTTACTGGAATTAATATTGTATTTTATCCGACACAAAATCCCAGACACTTGCATCTTTCATTTTCCACATCTCATCAGTCATCAGTTCTCTTAATCTGCCTCTTTAATATGTCTCAAGACCTTTTCTCCTTCTCCATTCCTGTTGCCATAACATGAATTCAGATCTTTCTTTTTGAGCACCTCTGCACTAACATCAGTCTCTCTGAGTCTTACATACAGGCAATGATAGTGCCCTGAACGTCCTGCCTACACCTTCCACATGCTCCATCTCTTACACTCTCCTAGCTCATAATTCTGCAACGGTGTCAGGATCGTATTTCTAATTACAAATCTCAATAGTTGCTCTCCTACTTTAAATTCTCTACTGTATTTATGTTAAGGTAAATGCTTTATCATGCAATAGATGATCTGGCCTCTCTCCACCTTTTTAACGTCCTCTCCTACCTGCATTTCATTTACTGTCTCTGTTTAAGCTATCTTTAATACATACAACTTTTCTAAATGTCACATGCTCCTTTATACCTCCACATGTTTCTTCCCCTGTTTACTGTCTCCTATTCTCTTGGGGATTTTTTATGCAGCCATTTTTACTCAATCCAAGCATCGTTTCTTCAAAGTACTCTTGCCTGAGTCACATTCTCTCTATAAATCTGCCAATAGTAAGTTGTCTGTTATCACATAGTACCCCGTACTATTTGCAATGATTTGCAGCTACATATTTAATTACCTTCCTTTTTATTGTACTCAGACACAGGGGTCTTATCTTGGATAACTCTGTATCTCTAGAGTCTAGCATAGTTTTAGCGTACCCAAAAGCTATGAACTGAGTTGAATTGAACTGAACTGAATGGACGCATTTATGGTTATCAACAATAGCCCAATAACCATATGGGCAATTTCTTTTTTCTAAACTTCATGTTCAAAAAATTGTTTGATTCCTTAGTGTACCTCTTTAGAGATCCCATGAGGCAGACAAAGGGACAGTCACAGACAAAAGTCCCAAATTTTGCTCACCAGGCTGATGATTCCATCCTTTTCATTCAACGGCTTGGTCATGTTTTAACTCTCTGAATTAGGGGTGGGGCCCTGAACCCTATAGAAATCAACAAGTCAGCCAGAGTCGATAATGTTAGAAAAGATATTAGCCCTACTGCTATAGAGTTGTTGCTTTTTCATTTGTTTGTCTTCTCCAAGGAAACCTCAATATCTACTCTTGTCATTCCTGCAGTCTCTTGGGGGAAGGTTAATATGGAGATCCACGTTCCAATTAGGAAAATATTCTGAGATTTTTTCACTATACTGCTAACCCCAGGTTAACTGTCTGAATATTGTTAAATTCATTGACTACAATAATGTACATAAAAGATAAAGTTACTATGCTAGTTAAGAGAAATAGTATGATGTTAGAATAAAGCTTCATCTTTGGATATTCTGGTACACTGATGCAAATGGTTTTTCAATTATGAGTTCTTTTTTATACTGCAATGAAAACTAGTTTCTCTTTTGAATTTATCACTTTTCACACAAGCACAGGTGGATCATATAGATGGAAAGCAATGATTATAAGCACTTGGAAATAAAAAGAACCAGAACAAATAAGGATAGTTCACAGCAAGCAGAGTCTTTAAGGGATCTTCAAATTAGGCAACAATGAGGGAAAAAATAAAAAACGAGGATAAATGAGCCTTCTGCCTATTAAGTGGGAAGGGTTGGTTTGAGAAGAAAATCAGGTACAGTATTCTCCGACTTAAATGCGTTTATCGATCATTCTCTACGTCTTTTACTCATAAACAAGGAGTGGGATGGGTGGGGAATGGATAGATGTTGGTCAAAGGTACAAGGATTCAATTATGCAAGATGAGTAAGCACTTGAGATCTAATGCACGACAGTGTGACTATAGTCAACAGTACTGTATTGCACACTTGAAATTTCCTACGAGGGTAGATCTTAAGTGAGAGCAATACCAAAACAAAAAGAAAATCGTAACTACGTGAGATGATGGGTATGTTTACTAGCTTGTTGTGGTGGTTATTATTTCACAATGTATATGCATATCAAATCATCAAGTTATATAGCTTAAATATACACAATTTTTCACTGTCGCTTATATCTCAGTTAACCTGGGGAGGAACAAAAATGATAAATGAAGCAAAGCCGACCCTTCACCAATCTTGGAAAATCCATTCGAGACACGCAACCTTAAGTAGACATGCCTCTAGATTTTACCCATGGCTGTTTTCTCTTCCCATTCGTTCTTATTCTTTCCTGAAAGACTCATCTTCACATATTTCTCAGTACTATCCATGTTAATCGTCCCCAGTCCTGAGCTCTTTCCTGAGCTACAGTGTCTGATACTAACTCTCTGCCTGACACCTGCTGGGCGTATATTCCATCATCAATGTTTAATATAATCTATTTTAAAGTAAATAACCTGTATTCATTACAATTAGTAATAATGAGGTTCAACAGACCTGAGACAGTACTAATAATTTTGAAATTAATTTCATTTTCATATTCAAGTTGTCTGGAGGTGACAGACTCTCTCTTTGACCAAACTTTCCTCAGGCTCCTCTGAGCCCTCTTCTCAACTAGGCTGAAACCTTGGCCTATGACTCTCGACACAAGTGACTTCATGACTCCCAACCCTAGAGACTTGAACAAACACTGGCATGGTTTCTAGCCACTCAAGGCCTTGTCCCTGGGATGACTCAGATCTGTTAAGTTCTTGCCTGGGAAAGCTCAGGGCGTCCAGAAGAATTTACTGTTTGTTCCAGCCCAAACTGCAAATATAGACCCCGAGCCAACACCTGCCTTCTCTAACTGTTCTAAAAACCTAGCCCTGACCAGCTTTTGTAATTCTCTACTCTCCTGACTGTCAAGACTCCACTTGCTCCTCTCTAATTCCTCATTTTCCCCTTAAAACTCTTAGTCATCTCTGCTCAGATTGGAGTTGAGCTCAATTTATACGGAAGTCTCTTCCCCTGAGTGAAATCTGTCTTGTTGCCTTTAACAAATGTCTGGCTCCATTTCCCCATGACAGAGGTAATTGCTCCAGCGAGTTGCTAATTGGCAAGGCACTGGGTCAGGTATCTCCTTTCTTACTGTTTTGTCCCTCTGCTGTGCATCACTTGAAGTGCCAACAACTACCTCACAGTACAAGATGACTGCTACAATTCCAGCTATTATGGATGCATTCTAGCCAACTGGAAGGAGGAAGGAAGGGAAGATAAAGTATGCCCTTTAAAGACAATTCTTGGAACCTTCTTGCACCACCTCCACTGATATCCTATAGTCACACTTAGCTGCAGAGAGGGTGGAGATACGCAGAATTTATTCTAGGCAACCTTGTGCTCTGTAATAACTGAGCTGATTATTATTGAAAAAAGGAGGGAACAGATATTGGGATACAGCAAGCATGATTCACCACGACACTTACCAAACTGCTTCTCTTTAAACATTTCTGTTGATATATTTTAGTCATCAGAGTCAAAACTTGACACCTCTTTCATTTTTTAGTCTGGAAATAAAGTTGCAGCCACATTTCCAATTTAATGAAATAAAGCTATTTAATTAGACAATCTCTCAGATCTCTTTCAGACATCCCAGGGAATAAGACAACATTTGCCAAGAACTCTCAAATCCTCTTAATAGTGTATCGTGCAATGATCAGAGGACTGAAAAGAAGGTTAGCAGAGAATTCAGTGGCTCCCAAAATATATTCATTGAAGTGCGATTGACAGGGCCCCAAACCATAATTATTAAGGCTTGGAGAGGTATTGTCTGCCAGCCAGGGAGTTGGGGAAAGAACTTACATAGTGACCCCACACTTGAGAGAAATCCGAAACTGTGAGCTTGACATTTAGTACCTAAAGATGAGTTCATTTAAAGTAGGCAATTCAAAACCTGGAAATAGATTGTATGAAATTGGACTATTCTTGTAATATTGAAACAAATGTTACTTGTCAAAATACGTTGGTTTTACTATAATAATATAATTGTGATTTAGTGATTTGGTTATATTTTATTTTGAATTAGTGCCTGAGTTTTCACAAATGATAGCGATTTTTTTTTCCTTTTTAAAAAGCATGCTATCGATTTAGTATAAAAGGAAATGGATTACTTCTTTCTCTATATTCTAGAAGAAATTGCATAGTATCAGAATGATCTGTTTATTGAAGAAACAGACAATTTGTCCTGAAAGTCTCTAAATCCAGATTTTTGTGGAAATATGAGTATTTCAGTTTCTTCCATTATAATTTGAAAATCAAGATTTTTAACCACTTCTCGAGTCTATTTTGATATAGTATACTTGCCTAGAAAATCATCTATTGACGAAGGTTTTAAAATATATTATGATATTTTCAATCGCTTACAATTATATCCCATTTCTTCTGTGTAATGTTACATGTCTACGAGTTTTGTATTTTTCCCTTCTCAATCTTGCCAGGTTTTGTATACCTTTCATTATATCAAAGAACCATATTTTGGATTTATCTGGTTGAACTTCATTTCTATTTTAAATTAGTTATTTATGCTTTTACCTGTATGAATTACTTCTGTCTTTTTACTTCAGGTTTATTTTTAATCTCCCTTTTTGTGACTTCTTGAATTAAGTGTTTAGTTCACTTTCACAGTTTTTAATTAATGATTTTAAAAAGTCAAACTATGATTTTGCCTCAGAGTACAACTTTGACCATATGCCTAAAGTTATCTCATGTTATTGTTACTTTTCTACCTGGTCTCTAATTTCACCTTTGAATTTCTCTTTGACCCAACAGTAGTGCAGGAAAAAATAGAAGCCTTCTAATAACGTTCTCCTCATAATAAAGCTCTTTTTCCTCATCTGAGACTCCCACTTGACCCCGATTCCTTAGATAACATGTGTTCATTGAATGTTATTAAGAATACATTTTTTCCCCTTAAGTTTCTTGAAGTCAGTCTATTAAACTCTATCACTGTTCTTCGTAGAATGAGATCTGCATTTTGTTATGATTTGAAATGGATTTTGTCAAAGATTTTACAGGTTATCCTTTGAAGCTTTTAGTGTAAATCATAGAGATAAAGAGAAGGTTAACAATGTCTAAAGATTTTATTGTAATAGATAGAGACACTACTAACCCCATCCATTGTTGAAAAGGACTTGAATTTGGATACAGCTTGTAGGAGGAAAGTTTATGAGGTACTTTTTCTGTGTGTAGCAGATGTCCATAAAATCTGCTCTTTTAAACCACAAGTGATTGGAGTTGCTTCTATTCATACGGAAATCATAAATTTCTCTCAAGTGTTTAGCCTATTTTATTAGCAAATTACCTTGAAATGATGCTGTGAATGTAAAAACTGAAGCCCACAGAGCATGGTTTAGAAGGAGATATCAAAACAAATAAATAAAGTTTCTTAGCTCAAAAAATAAACAGGAGTTTTTGCAGTGTGGGAGAGCAGAGAAGTGAGGGAAGTCAGCTGATAAGGAAGGAGAGAGGGGACAAGTAATATAAAGAGGCTTCATGAGAAATATCAGCACCTGAAAAATGTAGGATAGCCTTAGAATATTTAAAAGGAGAAGTGTCAAATGCTTAATCTTGAAACTGTTTTGCTGTATTTTTCTGTCTTGTAATTCAGCTGCCTGCAACAGGCTAGAGTGAGTGGCAGCATAGTATAAGGAAATCAAGGACATTAGTGCATATTCTTCCTTTGGGTTGTAACATAGAGAAAGAGATGTGTGATCGAGATGTCACAGATGCAGGAAAGCAGAACTGGAGGCAACCATGTGAGGTTGTGCTTCCAAGAATTCATGCATATTTTGGCAAAAGCATAGTGTTTTCCATCAAAATTAGGATAGGGAATTCATGTAAATTTTAAATAAATGTTATGGATTCTTACTGATATGATTATCAGTGTTAAGTTTCCACATTGACAATGTCCTTGACTTTCTTGACTTGCATCCACATCAACAAAAGTTTGGATGGAATTCAGGAGCCAAACAAGTAGAATGCCAACCCGTAAAATATTTCTCAAAGTCTTTGTAAGGTTGACATTTCCCCCTCACCAACTTCTCTGCTATTTACTCTTGCTTCCAGCCTCCTACTGCCACCTCTCACCAAAGGGCTAAGATGGGCTAAGACAGGGAATTTAAGACATTATTGTGTATGTTCCATACCCTGGGTGAAACCTCCCTTTGCATGTGCTGGATGTCAACAGTCCATTTTTATTTCTCAATAGCCAGTCTCATCAGCAATTTGTTTTGTAGGAAATCTGCCAAGTTCCTGACTCACGGATGTCAACCTTCCATATTTTACAGGGTTGATAGAGTTTCTTCCCTATTTTGATATTTCTTCAGTCATTTCAGAGAAAAGGACATTGAATGCACCGTCTAAATCACTGTTTGAAAGAGAAAGCTAACTTTTCTAAAGAGGGATGGAATTCTAGTCATTCTAGTCAATCTCGCTCACATTCCTCTCTTTCTTTCCAATATGCAATCACAGGACTCATTCAAGGCTTGCAGCTTCTTTCTCAGAATTTGTCAGCAGACTCCTACATGGTCTTCTGAGCCCTAGGCCCTCACTCCTGAACCTCATCACAAACTTAATCTTCTTTAAATGCTGTTTCGATTTTGTCTCTCCCTTGCTCAAACACTGTCAATAACCTCCATGAGATCATAAACTTTGCTATTTGGTAATTCTTCCATTTTTGTTCCAGCTGGAAATAATGATATCAAGAAGCCCCATGACCTGAAGGTTAATCTAGACAATGACTGTAGTGTATACATGGAATTAGGATCTCATTTGCAGGGGCTCTGCAGAAATCCAGTCACTAGGCTAAAGTCAAGAAATTGTGGGAAAAGAGCTTTCACTGATTTAGGTGGAAAGTCAGTGTCTGGTTGTAATAGAATCTGCCACTTCTTTTTATGTTTGACAGCTAACATCTTTAAACTCTCACACCTTCCTGTTCCCTTTGCACCCACACCTGGGCAATTGGATAAGAAAGCCTCGGTGCTTCCTCCCATGGCATTCTTGAGAGTTTCAAACTACATGAGCCCCTTCTCCTGTGGGAACTTTCAGCCCACCCCCACCTCCTAACCACCAAAAAAAAAAAAACAAAAACAAAAAACCCCAAGCAGTCTTCTTTCCATTCTGTTTCAAACCATTTTCAGATGAGTTTTGGAGGGCTGCGCTGGTCTCTCCATAGAGCCTCATCATGTAATTACTTCGCTAATCTTTTCATACCTTTTTGGCCTGTAGATAGCAAACATCAGTCTTGACACTAGAAACAATTTTTGAGTGGAGGTCCATCCCCTTCCTGTAGCATGGCTACAGCATTAATAAAAAAAAGATAATATTCTGGGCCAAGCAGAGAGTAAAGCAGCAATAAACAAGGCTCGTGGAGGCAATGCTCACACATGGATTAATGCTTTCATTTAGCTAATCATATACTGAACACCAACAGAGCAGGCAAGAAAGCAATCATTAGGTTGTTTAGAAGCAACTAGTCAGCTCAATCAGAGCTGGCGAAAGCTCTGGAATTAGAGCAGTTGGTCTTGTTGCCTAAACGTATCACTTTCTTCTGGCCTTAGTAAATGCTTAGTAAGTCAATAGAACCTAATAATGGCAGAACTATCATCCATTCCCTTCTTTAGTTTTCTCTATACCTTAATGAGGAGAGAATCATTTTTCCAATTTTTGCAGACAGATTTCAAGGAGCTTAGGAAGAAATTCAGCTTTTATAAGACAGGGCTTTCCTTGAGGAGAGTGGAAGAGCAGCAAACTTATGAACACAGCACTGCTGAGATGTAGAAGGGGCTGAATAAAAGCCTTACGTATGGGATATATGAATGCCAGTGTCTTCCTCTTTCTGTAGAAAAGAAAAATCAAAGCAGAAGTGTAGAATATATTAGGATGTAAAATTCTAAGAGCGGCACTTTTCTCTGATCTCACCTTTCATCAGTCCGGAGCACTATCTCTACTCTTAACTATGCTGGTTTATGGTGAGTATTTCCAACAAATGTAGACGTTTTTCTTGTGACCCTGTATCTGAGGTTTGACCTCCAGAAATCTCTCTTCACACAAGATCCCTTCTGTATTCATACCCGCCTTTGCACCACTGTTCTCATCCCCTTCTGAGTGTCAAGCACCCTTTCCTTGAAGCTTCTGATTTGTGAAAAATGTCATTCCACACTTAATATTAAAGGTGGATTTTAACTGTCCATGCTACAACTCAGGAAAAACTAAATTTTTCTCTAATTAAAATTTCTCTAAGCTCTCTAACTAAAATAGTTACCATCTTTATCGTTCTGAATTAAAGAATTGTCTGCATCAATGTACAAAGAAGTAAACTTACTTCACCTTCATTACCGCAAATATGAGATCCTTAGCAGCATCTACACAACATGCATGCTATTCCCTCTATAGTCAACAGACTTTTTATATGTATCACACAGTAACTCTTAAGGGTCTCTCTCTCTCTCTCTCTCACTCTTTCTCTCTCCCTCTCTCCCTCTCTCTCTCTCTCTCCAATGTGCCTCTTTGGGCCACTACTCAGTGGCACCTCTTTTTGAGCCCATGTCAGGCTCCTCACTCTATAAATCCCTCTTCCATTACATGGGACACTCCTTCATTCCCTCAAGGACTTCAGCGTCTGTCTCCCATCCTTCCTTTCCAGCCTATGGCTGTCCTTCACCGTGATACCCATCACTAAGGGGGTGTCCCTTCTCACTTCTCATCTCGCAGTTCTTAGGGCATCTCAACAAGAGTCTCCGGATTCCACTAGTTCACAGGTACGTGGAGGCAGAGCTCTATCTCAACGTTTTCCTCGCCAGAAGCTTCCTACATCTAAGCTTTCATAAACTGAAGTTTTTCCCTCTAACTCTCCAGGCCTACCGTTCATTCATCCATTCACTAATTTATTTATTTATTCAACAAGATGACTTCCTACCATGGTCCACCAGCCCTGGGAACACTGTGATGCCACTGAAACAGCCCCTCCTGCTCATTGTTCCCTCTATTCTTGCTCCATCTCAAAACTCTGAAGTTTACTATAAAAATTTAATTATACAATGTTGCACTAAAAACATCTACTTGGTGAAAATTATTTTATGCCTCTCTCGCTCCTTCTCTAGTTTTGTAGAGTGCAAGACAAGATCCTCAAGAGGAAAATCTAAAGAAGAAAGCACCCATTATTAGCTCACAAGAATACTTGAGAATGTTAACATTTTGGTGAAATTTTTAGAGAGACATTAAGAAAATATTTTGTTATTTTAACAACATATTCTAAAAGCCCATGTGCAATGTGTAAATTAACTGGTAACACAATTTCCAGAATCAAGGAAAATGGGAGATGTAATTTGCTGCTTACTACGTAATGGGAAAAATGGAAATTTGATCACAATAAGTTCATCTGGTCAGGGAGCCTGAATCCAAACTGTGTGTTAAAATTACCTGAAGAACTTTTAAAAATGCCAGTGCCTGGACCCCACAACAGATGGATTAAAACAAGATATCCGTGGTGGGGCTTAGGCATTAGTATGTACTTTAATTTGCACAGGTGATAAGACTTATCCAGGGTTGAGAAAGCCTAGTCTACGTAAAGGTTAAGTGTTGCTTATCTCTGACAGCAGATCTTTCTGAGAACCACTGTGAACCATGGCAGTGTTAAGGGTCCACGTTGTACTGTCATTTCCTGAGGTCTAATTTTACCCAGATGGTTTCCAAATGGATTTGTTTTATTTTAGGTTGGTTGAAAAATCTCTCATTCAAATATGAACCCAGAAGGTACTGTGCATTTTAATTACTGTGGCGATTTTAGCTTAAATGTAAGCTTTTTATGATACAGCTTGGAAAACACAGAACTTCTTGCTAATGTGGAATAACTTGGTGGAAATTAACGTATTGGTTATTGATTGCAGGTCTTCACATGGAATTGTGTTTTTTATTGGTTATTTGTTAATACATTCAGAGAAGATGCAACTATTTTGCTTTCAAAGAAGAATTCTCATCTGGGCATGCTGGTTTTTCACGTTCGTGTTTTAAGTCAAACTGTATTTTTTGCAGGGAGGTTGGAACGGGCGATGCCCTTTGCAGATTAAAACTTAATTAGTGATTTTATCCATATGTACAAGCCCATCTGCTTACAAACAAGACGGATGTAGAGCTTGGGAGCAACTGTTGCAAAGATGTTATCCCATTACAGTGAGATGATCCCTTCTGTAGAACATAATAGTGGTGTGGTTCCATAACAGCCCCCACTAGATCAGGTAACACCGTAGGCATTACTCGTTCTTATTCCACACTTCCAGCCAGCTATGGAACAAAATAGGACTGATGCATCATGAGCATGGCACAAAGTGATGTCACAACCTACATTCCATACACAATGACATTGTAGGGCCTTGGACCCATACAGCATAGTTTCTTAGTAATCTTTGGCAGCAATGCAAATGCATGCCCTTCAGAGTAGTAATTTAATAGAAGTGGTGAAACTGGGCATATGCTTGTTGTTCTTAAAGGTCAAATGAATTGGAAAATAAATGCTGAGCCTTTTATACAGTCAAATAGATTTTTATGACAGAAGCAAAGAAGCTTTAGAACTGTATAAAATATATAGAATCGTACAAGTGGAGTTCTAGCAGACCTTGAACCCACTTGGCTGCCCTGTATGAAGCAATCACTGACAAGTGATTAAGCTGCAGTGAAATGATTTCTCACAAAATAAGGAAAAGACACATCCTGAGGTTTTTGGTAGTAAATGTCTAACACTTTGCTAGATTATAAAAGACCAGGCAATCACAACACTGCACTAACCTGGGGACTCAGCTTAATCTCCTCAATAGACGCATGAAAGGTTGATGAGAAGGGGGTGACGTGGTACCCAAAGTCAGAGAATTCATGTTTCAGAGCTGGAACTAACACCCAAGTCAGCTAATGCTTAGCCTAGGCATCCTCAGGATGATGTCTTTCAAATTTTGGATCAAGGAATTCATTATTTGCCTAATCCTGGTGCTGTAGCTTGCAAATCTGATAGACATAAATATGTCAAAATCTTCTTAGTTTACAAATAAAATATCTTGGGATTCTGAGTTATCTGAATTACGTGGAAAAAACTAAGGAACTGATGGAACAATGACCCAGACCCACTTTTCCACTGATATAGTTCACGAATGGGGTTGGAACAGATAATACAAAGATTCTCTCCTGTCTTCTGATTCTTTAGTCTATGTCAAAGTGTCCAGTTAAAATTCATTTGATGTTTTCTAATAATTTACTAGGATGTAATATGTCTCTTACAGAAGCATTCAATACTCACACTTGTTTATTGTACTTCTACTACAGAGGATTCTTATTTACTTAAAAACCAATACTCATCTGGAAAATGAAAAAACAGCACTTAATAGATTCAAGATAATATCTGAAGAGAAATTAAAGCATTTATGTTATATAACTACCACTATTCAAAGAATGTTATTATTATGAACATGAATAATCATATGCTGCTCTGGAAGAAATTACAAGTGGTAATAATAACTTCAGAATTGAAAAAATATTTGTATCTTCATACTATTCTATTAAAATATAAAGTCTGCAAATAATTATCTGACAACAGATTGCCTTTCTTAAAAATATATTGTCCTCCAACACTAGAATTGGAAGAAACCTTAGAAACCATGTATTTCCCGGAATTTTCTACTTCTAAGTGATTACAAGAATACCTTTTTTCTATTAAACAGGAGGTTAAAGTCCTCTACATAAGTTGCTTTGAATTGCTCTGCTTGAGGCAGCTTCCCAGTAGCCTTCTCTTTCTCCACGCTCATTAATTTCTCAAGCAATTCTAAAAATCTCCTAATCCTCCTCAAACTTACATGTGAAAAACGCTGATCCAGCCCTCTTATTTTGCAGTGAGGAAACCCATGTCTGATGCTATGAGACGTAGTGAATTAGTGCTAGAACTAGAAAAAATGCCAGTGTGCAGTAAAGGACTAACCTTGCCTTAAGAGAGATGTGGTCCTTGCCCTTGGCTCCTGGGACACAACCTCTAAGACCTAGGAATGTCCTGTGCCCGACAAGAGTGATTTTGTTTGCCTGGGGGCTTTGGGACATGCAGATTGTCCATGATAATACTGTGATCTATGATGGGAGTCTTATCAGTTCAACCCCTGAAGGGGCTGGAGACTAGGGTCAACTATGAAGATAGTCACCCATATGTACATGACCAAACCCCAATAAAACCTCTGGACACCAAAGCTGGAGTGAGCTTCCCTTGTTGGCAATACTCTACATGGATTTTTCATGTGCTGTTGCTGGAGAAATAGGTGCCATCATTGCAGCTCCATGTTTAGAGGTCTTGTGGAGGCTCACACCTGGTAGCTCCAGGACACTGCCATGTGCTCCCTTCCTTGGCAGAGTTTACCCCATATCCTTTTGGTGTAATAAATCATGATCATGAGTATACTGGTTTTTCTGAGTTCTGTGAATCCTTCTAGCAAATTATTGAGCCTAAGTGGTCTTGAGGACTCCTGAACTTTGTAGGCCATCACTATCTTGACTTCCTTGTTCCATTTCTCTTTTTATAATACTGCTTGCACAACCCACACAATCCATTTTGAATCTAACCTGATGAAGGATAGCCATTATAAACAGCAATGCTATATATACTGAACACTTCCTTAATGGCAAGGAGGATAGCAGAGGAAAACCGATAAATAAGATTTAAAGTATGTTGTACACTTCTTATTAACAAACTACTATATAGATGAGATCATAAATATAAACAAAGAATTAAACTTTAAAGTTTTCTAATAAGGCATATAGGAGCAACTAAAGATTTTAAAAACACATTTCATTTGACTAAGTATTTTCACATATTTGTTTCATTTATTTCCCTCTGAGCTCTATGTGGTAGGAAATTTTTATTGCAGATATTTGTATCATAAGATCTAAAATTTCAAGCTCTGCTTTGACACATTTGAGCCTCATAAAGGGTCACAAAGGCCTAACTGTGTGTTCCCCTGCTCTCAGCAGAAATTCCCCCACCCAAAGGGAAAGGCTCCCCGCCCTACTATTTCCCCTATTAGCCAGACTAGCTGCACCACACCTGGTCCTCAGTGGTTCCTCTGCAACCTAATAGGTTTCACTTCTCTGCTAATCCATCAATTTACTCAAAGAAGCAAATCGCAACCTCCCGTGGCAACCTGGGGGCATCCCATCCTTGTGTGACTACAAGGCCCCTTCTGGCTCATGCTGCTGTGTGCTCCTCCCCTGGGCTGTACACGTATGTGACTAATAACTGCTGCCCATCTCATCAGTCCGGTGTCAGGTGTCATATGTTTGACCACTTTGTACAATTTAGGGCATGAGAGTCTTCCAGCGGGGCGAGCAGGAGGTGGTCAGAACACCATTGGTCAGATTAATTAGACTCATCTTTCATGGCATGCCCATGCAACACAGGATTTTCTAAGCACATAGTTTTTTTGTTTTTTTTTTTAAAGATTTTATTTTTTCCTTTTCCTCCCCAAAGCCCCCGGGTACATAGTTGTATATTCTTCGTTGTGGGTCCTTCTAGTTGTGGCATGTGGGACGCCGCCTCAGCGTGGTTTGATGAGCAGTGCCATGTCCGCGCCCAGGATTCGAACCAACGAAACACTGGGCCGCCTGCAGCGGAGCGCGCAAACTTAACCACTCAGCCACGGGGCTAGCCCCAGCACATAGTTTTTTAACCATAAACATTTCTCCACCTACTGAATCCAGGTTGATATTTCAACTGTATGGCATCCAAGATGGAATGATTATGAGAGCTCCATGCTAACAAGAATAAATAAGTGGGGTCCAGCCCCGTGGCATAGTGATTAAGTTTGTGTGCTCCACATTGGCAGCCCAGGGTTTGCAGGTTCGGATCCTGGGCATGGACCTGCACACCACTCATCAAGCCATGCTGTGGCAGCATCCTGCATACAAAATAGAGGAAGATTGGCACAAATGTTAGTTCAGCGACAGTCTTCCTCAAGCAAAAAGAGGAAGATTGGCAACAGATGTTAGCTCTCAGGGTCAATATTCCTCACCAAAAAAAAAAAAAAGCAAATAAGAATAAATAGGGAGAAACTGTTCCAGGACCAGACCAAGGTTGAAGACTCACATTGAACAATAAAATTCACTTTTCTTCTTTTTTTCAGGCCAGAAGATTGCAGAGACTTTCTTGGCCACCCTGCTAACAACAGGCTCAGAAAATAGATTAATTTTAGTCAATGCCAATGTTTCAAAAGGAGCTGGGTCTGGAACGGTTCCTTGTAGGTTATTTAGCTTGTTTCAATTTCATGGTCACAGCTTGCACCCGAAAGCATGGCCTTGTCGCTACAACCATGTTCAAAAGGAGGACAGTGAGGAGGCAAGCTTCACTGCATTGTGTACCGTCAAGGCAGGCAGAGGGCTAAGGGCTGTGCAGCTTTAGTGAACACTGATTTCTAGGATTTCATTACAGCTTGTTGTGAACCCAATGCATCTATTTGGGGAAGGACTTACTCTGTGTCTTTCCAAAAGATGAAGGTACTTTGTGAAAGCTGTGCAGCTAGCTTCCTTGAAGGCTGGCGAGAGAAGACAGCTCAGGGGCCCTTATGAGAAGTGAAGGGTGCTGGAAACGGAGTGGGGCTTTCCAGTCATGCAGCCCAGGGATCAAATTTGCTTTTGTCTCCTAATAGCTTTGCGTCCTTGGGCAAATTACTTCACTCCCTTAATTTCATCATCTGAAAATTGAGAACCATTATCTTGGAAACCAGTTTAATATACACGATATTTTTATTATATTTAGACTCTATTATTTCAAATCCAACACATTTGTCAGGATGGAGTTAAATTTTCTAAGTAAAATTAAAATAATCTAAGGTTTTATGTCTTTCCTCCAGATCAACACATAGATTCAAGATAATAGAAAATCACATGGGGAATTAAAAAGAAAATTTAGGTAATTTTCTTTGAATAACTTAAGAAAAAAACAATTTAACAGTAAAATAACCACACCTACCTAGAAGCAGAAGTGTGTTGAAACTTTAAAAGCTGATTATTTTGCTTTTTTAAAAATTTGCAAATACTATCTCTTGATTTTGTTTGGAGTAATTTTCCTATTCAGATATTCCCAGGAAAGCATTTATGGATCTGTATCACATAGGGTAAAATAATATAACTGTAGTCTGACATTCGTCTGCTGTGGAAATCTGCAAATGGGTTGAGTGTCAAAGCACAAGATCATGGACCCTGGGAGGGTTTTCCAGACATTCTTTCCAAAGCACAACCTATCTGGTGAAATACAAATGTTTAATACAAAGTAACATGCCTTCTAGAGAAAGAATATTTTATGCCAATTCCCGCTGTATTGAATTTTAAAGAGGAACTTGAGAACTGTGAGATACATTTTAATTTCCCTTTATAGCTCATCAGTAAAAACCAAAAACCCAAATCCAGATAATTTTCAGAATCTCTTCCTTCAAATTTCTGACATATGGCAAACGCCCATTTTTTTCCTGACCTCATTCAACATTGACATGCAAATCTCACAGCTGATATAATTATTGTTTTTCTCTCTATTCCATTAAAAATGGCTACAAAATAAAGTCTTCATTATGCAAATATATTCCAAAGGTTAGAGTAAATATTTGAGTTTTTGTGGCAGAGAAGTCAGGGAGATGAATCTTTTGCTTTGCTTTTCAGATAATTGCACTGTGGCTACACACAGAGATAACGTATACACGCACCAGATCGGCTGTTGGTCCAGGCACATCATAGACTGAGTGGACATAGAGGCACCGAGGGTTTCATTTTTCCATTTTAAAGTGTAGATATGACTCTTAAAATCCACAATTTTTACTACAATTTGTGTTTTCTTTCTTTACGTTTTCAAAATCTAGAGAAGTTAAGTTTATCTGCATTTCAGTAACTCACCTACAAACTGTTAAAAATGTCATTTTGAAAATTGCTTGATGTTTTAGGGGCGTTTCTGAAACCTTTTCATAAATCTGCATGGTCATTTCCTCCGTCTAAATATCCATGAATAAACACTATTTTACCAAACGTCTACATGCATTGGTATGTGTAAAATGTTTTTCTCTTGATATTGTTCCATTTATTAGATTGTATGTTCCTTATATGCTAAAATAATGAGACGTTGGCATGTCATTCATATTACATTCTTCAAGTGTCACGTGGCTTTTATTACAAGGTTTGTTAAATGTTTGATATTCATAAATTGTGTGTTTTCCTTTGTACAAACATATTAATCTTTTCATTTATGCCTTCTTCATTTCGTGTCTGGGTGATCTGCATCCGGACAATTACACAAAGTAGAATTTGTCTCCAGCAAGAACTCTGAGGTCTGACTGACATAATTAACCAACAACTGAACTTTTTAGCTCATCTACACTTAATATGCAAAGATCATTTACCATCTTTCTCCTAATCATTTCCCTCCTGCCTTGTCTCTTTCGTATTCTCCATCAGCACACTAAGTCATCATTCAAGTCAGAAATCAGGAATAATCCTAGGATGCTGTTTTCTTTATTGCCACATGCAACCTGCCTATACACACACGTACACTTACAAGGTGGATAGTCATCCCGGACACACCAGTGCAGCTTAAATGATTGTTTAAATACCGAATCCTTTTCTACTGATTGGTAAATACCCACAGTCTTGAGGCCCCCAGAGTCCCACACCACCTGAGCTATTCCAGCCTCTCCTCTGGATCCCCCAGAACCTCGTCCACATCAGCAACTACATAATGAAATAGGCCACAGCAAGGGGCCACTAGGCCCTCCGCCAGGGCACCTCTTCCGATTGGTCAGTGTCCACGCCATACCAGGTGTTCACGAGTTTTGATTATCACCGCTCTACAAGGCAGACCTGCACAAATGTGGGAGATTGCCTCAGTCAACAAATGTGAGTAGAGGTGGCAAGGTTCACCTCCGAGCAGAAGCTTCAAGGGGGAATCATGAGATTCTGACAGCTTTCATGCTTCTGTCCTGTCTTGCTTCTGCAGAGGAGACATGGAGAAGAGAACAGCTGAAATGGATCTAAGGCTAAAGGAAGGCTGTATTGGGATATGTGTGGAGGATGACAGCAGGAATTGAGGAGGCCCACACCTCCTCTGCGTTCTCATGGCAGATGCTGGAGAGGGACTGCAACTTCGGCCCAGGACCTGGAAGGAGAAGGCACATGAAGCAGAACTGCGGCCTGAAGCCGAACCACAATTAATTTGTTGCTGCAGCAAAGCTAGAGATGTATCTGATTATATAACTAGAATGATTTGACTGTTTACATATATATCCTTAAAAATGTACATGTGTACACACACACTCACACATATCTGACTCTTTTCTAAAATGAACACAATGCCTAAAAAAATAGGCCTGTAATAAATACTTGTGGAATTAACGTATCCCAGTTGATATCACCTTATTTCAGATCTTCATCATCTTCTTTCTGGACGTTGCAATGCACTTTTTGAGAGTGGATCTGTCTCCAGTTTTACCTCCCTCCAACATGTTCCCTCTGCTCCTACCAGAGTCAGCATACTAAAGTGCAAATTTGATTACTGTTACTTTCCCCTGTCCTGTCCACAGAAAGATCTAACCCTCCCCTTGAATCCTATTACAGAGCTGAGGGGCACCCTATTAGACCAAGAATTAGCGTCCTCTTGTCCCTTCATGCATGCTGAACACTTCTCCTTAAATGTTCTTCATCTCACCTAAATGTAACCACATTGAGGGCAAAACCCATGTCACGCACACTGCAAATTCTCAATAAATACATGTCGTATTGACAAAACAGGAATTTATTTCTCATGTTCCTTAAAGACCCACATCCAGTGTATTTTCTCTGTGAAGGTGCTGCTTGTCCACCCAAGAAAAATCTCCTCCTTGCTCCCTCAGAGCTACCACTGAGCTTGTACCTTCCTAGTGTAATCCCTCAGGCATGATCTGTCAGTTCCCACTGCCGTACACCAAACATACACTCAGCACAGCTTTCCCTTTAGTCTCATACCTAGGCCCATTTCAGCTGTATACTTTTCACATCTCCTCCCATTTTACCAGATGTTGCTGGTTTATACCTTCCTTACGTGTTCCACTGCTGACTCATGAGTATACTAACAACTGGATGCTTCTAGTGTCCAGAAGAACAACAGCTCTCCCTTAAATCGACATCTTTCTCTAAATACTATCTACACTCTACCTTCCCCTCCTCACTCAAGCTTCTCAGAATAACACAGCCTGCTATCTGTCTTCACTTCTTCCTTTGCCCATCTCTTCTTCCTTCAAAGTGTGACAAATATCTCCAGAATGCTACTGAAATTGATTAAACCATGGTCACCAGTGAAACATTAATTGGTTATTTTTCAGTTTTTATCTAATTGAACATACTGGCACAAGAAAAACTGATGAGAAGGTTAAATTCTCTTTGAGCCTGGCTTTGGTGGTCCTGCACACACCTGCTCACCCCACTCCTCTACCAAAGCCTCTCATTTCTCCTGCATGAGGTCTTCTCCCTCTGCCCCCTCCTTAGGCGTTGGTGCTTCATCCTAGGCCTGATCCCATTCCCGCTGCTCTTTCCCAACACAGACCTTCCCTAGGCGAGTCTCTTCAGTTTCATGATTTCAATCACCACCTATATGCTCATGATTGTAAATCAACCCATATATTCCACTCCTTGATGAAAGTCTCCACTGAAACTCAAATTGAGGACATATCAAACTGAAAATTCCAACTCCAACTAGATCCTCTTCATTTAGCCTCCATTGGTGGCACCATCATCCGCCCAGCCTTAATCCTTCAAATTCAGTAACATCCCCCATCCAACTGATGAGCAAAGTTATCTCCCCTATACTTTCCTAAACAGCCCTTCCCTCATCATCTCTATGACTTGCTTTATAATGACTCTATAATGGAAGAGCCAGCTTCCTTCCTACCACTAGCATCTGAAACAAAGCTTTTCTGAAACAAAAATGTGATGACAGCACTTCCTCTCTTAAGAGCTTTCCAAAGTTCCACGTTTTTATAGATGAGATTTTAAGATCTATAAAGTGACGTATCTCCCCTCTATTAACCAGGCCCTGCACCTATAGCCTCACTCGCCACTTCCTCTTTCATGCATAATATTTCAGAAACACTAAAGTGTTTGTGACTTCTCCCACAGTTCATCTAGTTCTTGCCTCTGCCTCCGTTCATGTGGTGTTTCACGCCTTGACATTTCTTCTCCTTTCTCTTCCCTCAGGTATCATTTAGAAAATTTTCCCAGATTCTTTCCCATACAAGGATAAATTCCCTTTCTCTTTTCTCCCATAATGCTTTGTGCATATCTGTGTTACCATATTTGACGCATTGTGTTTTTTTATTTTTATGTCTGTTTTTTCCCATAGATCGTTCAGTTACTTGATGCTATAAACGGAGTCTTATTTGTCTTTGTAGTGCTAATATATGATATTTAGAGTGAATTTCAAAAGATTAATTAAAGAACCAAATACTAAATTAACAAATGAACGAATGAATGAGTGACTTGATATCACCATTGTTATGTCACGTTTCAAGTTCTGGTTTATAAACTATCTTGCTTTCTATCTTCTAAGCTCCTAGATGGCTGGAATCATGCCTTTCACCACAGCACCTAAATCAGTGACTGGGGGCAACACATACTGAAATGTTTATTCAAAGAATGGCTGAACGAAAGCTGGGAAAATTAAATGCTAAATGAAGAACTGACAACTAAGGGAATTCATAGCCAAAAACAAGGCTTCAAAGAGTGAACTATACATGTTAGGTAACTCTTAGTGCTGTTTTATTTTCCTTTTAAGTTCCCTTACAACTTTCTTTTTCTTGCTTAATGAATTAAAAGAATAAAGACGTCATTCCTGTTGTGAGTTTGTTATTTAGCATATGTAAACCAAGGAAATAGAATTCAGTAGCCTATTAAAATGTATTGAAGCTTGTGTGTATGTTTCTTCAACAAATATTTAGAACGCAACGTAAATCTGACACCATACTGTTTTATTTTGTGAAAAGTTTTAAACTTATCAGCATTTTAAGGCAAAACCCTTTATTGCAGTTACAGTTTAATTTGAAACTTAGAGATTTACATGTTTCTGAATTGCTTAAAAAAATTAGTTTTGGGGCCAGTCCTGTGACCGAGTGGTTAAGTTCCTGTGCTCTGCTTCAGTGGCCCAGGATTTCGCCTGTTCAGATCCTGGGCACGGATCTATGCACTGCTCATTGAGCCATGCTGAGGTGGTGCCCCACATGGCACAACCAGAAGGACCTACAACTATAATATACAAGTATGTACTGGTGGGCTTTGGGGAGAAAAATAAAAAAGAAAGATTGGCATCACATGTTAGCTCAGGGCCAATCTTCCTCACCAAAAAGCATGCCTTTAAAAAAATTAGTATCTACTTCAGGTAGTTTAGGGAAAGGTAGGGCAAAAATTAAAGCCCTACAGATTCATCTAGGAGAATTTCAAGTCATGAAACAGAGACTGAAGACCTTGGCACATAAGAGGGAAACCACAGTGCCAAATGCAAGCAGATGGAGGATATTCTGATATCAGAAAGACTCTAGGCAGAGATGACATATGCATTTAAAAATACAGGTTGAGGTCTGGAGAGAATGTCCCGGCTGTCCCTTTGAAGCTAGGCCCAGTTAGGGAAAGACATTTCCTGAAAAAGAAATGGCAGAGGGGACCATGGTAGGTTCTTCACAGTTACTAGGTTCTGCTGTAAGTACAGACAAGTTCACATCCAGCACTGGAGACAACATCAGCTAGTAAGTAAAGTATAGAGCCCATATTAACATGGAGAAAGTCAATGTGGCATGTTCCTGAAACAAGCTCTTTGCTGGAATTTAAAAGATTTTTATCATTCTCCATCTTATGAGGCATATATTAAAGAAGAGGATTCCTTGTTAGAGTAAATATTTATATGCTGTTCAGGTAAATATATGGCTTTGACTATACATTTTCCGACAACTAGTGAAGTTAAATTCCTTCACTGTCACAGAACCGTATGGAAAATTAAGTTACTTTGCTGCAGTAGGAAAATTCCATGGCCATAACTGTCCCAAACAGAGAGGGTTATGTCCTCAAGGCAACTTGAGTTAAGTAAATCTTGTCAAAAAAAATCTTAGTCAGGAAGAGCCAAGGTGACAGGTAGATAAGCAGTGCTGTGGCAAATCTGAGATGGTCCATAAAATTGTTCAGTTTATAGAAAGCTGAGAGGTCTGTGAAGATAGTGGCCATGTCTACCTTAGTCACCACTTGAGCTCAACTCTTAGAACAAAACTCAGAACACAGCAAGAATTCAACAGATATTTATTGGTTGAATAAAGGAATAGATAAATAAGTGGCTATATCAGAACAAAAATGCACATCAAGATTGGTTATTGGGGAAGGAAGAAGTAGAAAAAAGTCAACGCTCAAAGACTGGTTCATTACTGAGGCCTTGAAAAGATGCCAAATCCTGGAGGTTTCCTCCATATCAGGGCCAATATATGTTGCTGAGTAGGTCATTCCCATTTGAAGAAGCATACAGAAAATAATAAAAATAGCTCTAACCAGTGAAGGATTGTGGAATAAAATAATGGAATACAAACAGTAAACCCACTTTTAATCACGTTTTTCTTAACATTTTCGATTTAGCATTTATATTTTGTAGTGATTTTCAAAATGATCCATTGTTAGACATTGTATCTTGGCAAGCCTGTTTCCTTGTCAGTGTACTTAATTAATGACCCCACAATCAATTTGTAAAATCTGTAGGTATTTGAAGCAGTTTTAAAGTTTGCAGTAACATATTTAAATGAATGATGCTCCATAATCCTTTCTTCCTGTAACTGAGAAGGAACCAAGATTTTTTTTAACCAAGATTTTACCAAGATTTCAGAATGCAGTTTATTTCCCTTTACAAAGAATAACTATTCATGATGAAAAACTGGGAAATGCAAAACAAAAGAAAAGGATAATGGAATGGAATCGCATCCCTTTGGACCATTGCTGATTGTACCCATAGCTGCCATTCCCATCAGTGAACAAGCTCAGGCTCCCCTTGGGTTGTCAGCATCATCCCTCAAGCATCTAAGGCGTGTTTCTTTGATTTTGGCCCCAGAAGTTCTGCAAAGTTGCAGGAACCCACTCAGCCCTTGTGTAACCATGACCTAGAAGCACAGGAAGTCAACCATCAACCAAAGAAGGACGGGAGGTAATGGATAAATGTTCCAACCAATGGTCCTTCAGGAAGACATTCTGAACATTTCTCAGGCAGTTCCAGTGGGATAGAGCACCTGTCTCCCACAGAGGTATCTTTATATCAGCTTTTCCACCTTTTCTGTCTCACTCTGCCCTCACTCCAACTTCTGGTTTCGCCTCCCAAGTAAACTACCTGAGTGCAAGTTTTTCCCCGAGACTGTGCTTTTAGGAGAGCCTGAGCTAAAACACACAGTAACAAAAAATATATCTATGGTTATAATAGATACAGATAAACAGTCCGAACATTTTGGTGGATATTTTTCCAATTTGGTTTCTTTTTATGAAAATACTTCAAACATTACCAAGTTATGTACAGCAAATGATGAAAATTTTCTTCCTGATGTCTACCCATCCCATATCCAACTATCCTATCTCTGTAACAGTAAGTCTTGTTAAAGCTTGACACAGATTCTGCCTGTCACCTTTTTATGCACTTCTATATATATAAGTGTATATATACTCTTTCTCTTTCTTGGTTAATATTAAGAGCATTTATAATGACATCTATTTCTGTATATCTTCGACCACTTTTCATAAGATACATACTCTTCATTTTTGTTATTGTTTAAATAGTATGTAATTGATTGATTATCTCGTTGACCCACGACATTTCTTCAGTAATTGAGAATAGCCAAATAGATCACTAATGGATGACATACAATTTTAAATTTTAGAAATATTAAGTGAATACAGTATAAAATTCTAAGGAAATGTAACTTAAAATTTCAATAAAATAACCCATTTCAAGTGTTCTGCATCTATATCAAGCAGCAATTGCTGTATAATAAACTGCCCCAAAATGGTGACTGAGAACAACAGTCACCTCGAGCATCTGTGGTTCGGATGAGGATCAGCTGACCCAGGCTGAGATTGGTGGCCAGATTTGCAGGTAGTTGTGGTATGGCTGCTTCAGGTTCTCAGGGCAGGGATGGCTCTGCTCCACGTGTCTCTCTTCCTTCTCCAGGGAATGCCAGTATGAATGCTTGTTCTATTGGGTAGACTACCTCCCCATGAGTAGAAAGCAGGCAACAAAACTACCTAGTATAGAAGGAAATGCTGAATGATGTTAATTACTACCCTAACTTAGTCTCTCTCTATCATCAGTGCCATATTGCATTATGTATTGTTCCTATTATCAGAGAATAACTTTTCCTGTATACGTTCCCTTTTACACAAACTTTAATCGTAAAGGGATTAAATTCACGACAAGTCTTAGAAATTTTTTTGGAAAAATTTTTATTTTAAAAAAAAGCAAACATTCAAATATACAAACAAGAAGAAATGTTTCTCACGACTGGCATCTAAAAATTCATGCCAGTGCTTCTCTGAAACACACAAGGTTTTGTGGAATGGAGTCTTCTTACGTAGTGCTATTAGGTACTACACAGAACAGTCTGGCTAATTGAGGACATGATACTCCCCCATGAAGATGAGGTCTTCAAATCTTCCTTTTATGGTTATTTTTTCTCCTGCAAAATCTAGATCATAATTCAATGCACATCACATTCTTGCTCCAATGGAAAAGCGGCTTTTAGTGATAACTTCCCATGTAAGCCATTACATAGGAGTTCACTGCTTCTTTCTTCTCCTTCTGTCAAATGCACTTAAAAGCAGCTATAGCCGTTACAACCAAGAGGAGGTATTCAGTGATTTTGAGCTGAATGGGCAGCCCTTCCATACTGACTGCATGTCTTGCTTGGGCTGTAGTTTCTATTCACCGGATGTATCTGAATACCGATGCTTCTCAAAACCATCACAGCATCATGGTTCAAAATGAGGAAAGGGAAAAAATGGTACCCTTGTGCAATGCAACTCTGACACTAATTAGCCAGTGTTCAGCCAAACTTCACGAATTAAAGGTACATTCCTTCACAAGACTGCTCCCACTTCAGACACAACACACAAGCTTGGGGCTCCCCAGGTCACTTATACTTGTAACCAACTGGCTACAAATCTGGGGGTTCCCACAACCCTCTTTGGCTTGCTGATTTGTTAGAATGACTCACAGAACTCAGAAAAGTGCTATGCTTAAAAACCACCATTTTACTATAGCACAAGAGGATACAAATGAGGACTAATCAAAAGAAGAGATGCCAAGGGCAAAGTCTGGGAGGGTCTCAAATGGAAAGCTTCTGCGTCTACTCACTGTGGAGTCCACACATATCACCCACCCAGCACATTGAGGTGTATTACCAACTAGAAACCTCACTCAAGCCTAGATGTCCAGAATTTTTATTGGGAGTTCATCATGGAGGCATGACTGATTGAATCACTAGGCATGAGATTGAAATCAATCTCCAGCCCCTCCCCTCCCTGGAGGTTGGGCTGACATCAGATGGCTCAAAGCCCCAACCCTCTAATCACATGGTTGGAATTTATGGCACAACCAGACCCTGTCTTGAGTCATCCGCTTAGCATAAACTCAGGTGTGGCCTGAGGGGCCCATCACGAACAACAAAGACACTCCTACTACTCAGGAAATTCCAAAGATTTAGCGTCTTCTTCCCAGAAACTATGAATAAAGGCCAGCCAAATTCTTTGTTATATAATATCTTGGTGTATGATAGGTTATCTAAAATACAGCTCTGTTATTTAATCCCTAAATGAAAAAGAAGAGGAGGGAAGCAGTATGAATAGAGAAGCAGTGATGTTTTCTGTAAAACTGAGAAGTAATATATAAATATACCAATTAATAATGCTCACATCAGAGCAACACAATCTAGAGATTCAACACAAGTCGAAATACATAATAATAAAAGAGAAACCAAACTGTAAAGTGATCAATAAGAGTCAGAGTATTCGTATTTGAAGTCCAGACCTTTCCCAGCTAATTTGTCTTCTTGACCAATCATTTAAACTCTCTGAACTAACTCAATTTCCCTATCTCTAAAATGGGAATACAATCTCTTGCAAGATTGTTGCAAAGAATATAATTAGTGAATGAGAGTGAAGTTCAAGTTAGGAGTAAAAAGCCTTCATCCAATTAAACTCATTAAACAGGAGTCTGCTTGTGGGGTATAAACTTTTTGCTCCTCCAGTTGTGCGCATTCAGGTCCCCAGTCACGTTCACATGAATTTTGTTCCTCCACAACCCCACATCCACCTAACGTCACGGTTCTTGCTATGAAGATCTGTTTAGAGACAAATAGAGGAAATTAGATCCTGACCAGTGATGCACTTTGTAAACTGACGTTTACCGGACCAGCGGCACATATGATTGGTATCGATTTTTAGCAACATTGATTTACTAAATTTGGTTTCTTTCTGCTATTTGGCCAGGAACTTTGGACATTCTCTCCTGGAAATCCTTCAAGAGTAACAAATAACATAAATCACTGTTCCATCGTCTTGATGGCAATGGAGACATACATCCTGTGAAATTCCGTACACAGTTGATGCTTTCCCCCTAGTGGTCACAGTCTTTTATCAGCGTCTCCTAAACAGTATCATAAATTCCTGCATGCTGTAAACTTGAAGATTTGAGTTTTGTTTTCATACTGTCTCCAGTTCCCATTGCCAAATGATCTGTAGACAGTTAATATGTTCTTCCCCGGGTCTAGATTTCTTGTTGCTAAGGAAATTAAACTCCCTTATCTTCCTTATATGTGAAACACAGAAATGCAAGTCCTGTGATCTCTGAAACTGTAGGGGTGGAAAAATTTTCCTCTTCCCTTCTAGGTTCTTTGGTTGGCCTAATAATTAAATTTATATAAGAAAGATTAACAAAAGAAAAACAAACAAAAGTTTAATAACATGTATACCAACTGTGTACATGGGAGAGATACAGGAAAACTGATTAACTCTCCAAAATGACCACTGGTAAGAGTTTCTAGAGATTTAGAGTCGTCCTTCTCTTCCTGGTACAGAGAGGGAGACACTCCTACAAAAGGAGATTTTGCTTATAAATGTAAATGTGTCTTACAAAAGGATAACTTCTACTTGGCTTTTGGAGCTTTTCCTGTGTCTGCAACTTCTTAAAAAGAATCAGACTAAAATAATCCTTATGCCAAAGAGACATATTTTGGGGTGACAAGTTCTGCTCCCCTACCCCATGATACAAAGTCTTGAAACACGCTTGCTTTGTCTTTATACACAACTGCTTCCGCTGCTTTCCAGCCTTCTAACTGGACCCGTCAAATTATCCACCAGCACCTGTGTTCTAGCAGCCTAACTTCCTACAGGAAGTCTCCTTCAGGGGTGGGATGAGAAAAATGTTTAGGAAAGCAGCACTTCTAACCAAGGTAAGAGGATTTATCTTATTGTAGAAGAAAATTATATGAAAAAGAAAGGGTGGGGTGATTGCCATCCTCCATCGCTTAACAACAGGGATGCGTTCTGAGAAATGCACCATTACCTGGTGATTTCTTTGTTGTGATACTGGCTCACGGCAAGGTTGACAATAAGGGAAGCCATATTGCAGAAAAGAAGCCATATTGTAACTTTGAATGACCTCTGATTAACCAACCCAACCGCATATGCACCCTCCAGGAGATACACCTGCTCTATAGATTTTATGGCCCCTGCTTGTGTTTGTACCTCTCAGCTGCGATAAGACGATTACTTTGTTCCTTTGAGTTCCCTAGGAATGTGATGACCCCAGAGAGAGATTCTATGTTGATGTCCATGACAACTGAAAGATCTGGTGTGTTTAACCCCAGTCTGTAACACCAGAGGGTCACCATTCCTAACCCCCTCCTCCTTCCCTATAACCCACTGGCTTATATAACTGCTTCAAGACTCAATTCTCCCCTTAAGATGGTTTTTTAGGACACTAGTCAACCATCTTCCAAATTGCTGGCTCATTGCTTAATAAAGTGTCCTTTCTCTGCCACCATCTTACCTCTTGATGGACTGGCTTTTGTCTTGTGATGAGCAGATCATGCCCTTTGCACTGTAAAGAAATTGGTGACCACAAAGAGACCCAGGATCTGCCTGTAGCTAGCCAACTTTGGGGGAAATTCTTAGGAAAGTCCCTAGCAGCTGCAGAAGCTCTCTTTGCCTCAGGGATGGCCCCTGTTGGTTTCCCTCTGCTGCCAGCTGCCTCAAACACTCTCTATAGTGCAAAAAGAAATGGAAACTTCTGGTGAGTTCACAAGCTAACATCTGAAGTAGGGTAAGCCACCTTGGGGGTGCCCCACCAAAAACTTTCCTTCCCCTCCATCTGGGATCCCCTCTTTGAGGGAGGGACCATCTGGTTAAGAGGATGCCCTGCCGGAGTGGGAAGAGTTATAGGACTTCTCCAAGAATCTGGGAACCAGTTCACTGTGTCTGGTTTGTCTGTGTCTGTGTCTGTCTGTAAACAGCTCCAGGGTCAGACATCTTTTGGGTGAGTGACCTCGTTAAAACATGCCTGTGCCTAAAATTGTCTAATGTCTCATCAGGATTGTGGGTTAGAGGCCTCACTGGTGAGACTGTTGCTGGGTTGAAGTCCCCAGGCTAGAATTGTGGGTTCAGAGGAGACAATATAAAAGGGTTACAGCTGTTGGGACACTCAAAGGATCAGGTTGGAGGCCTGAACTCTGAGGTAGGGTCCCAGGGCACCCTGGGTTAGAGTCCTAGAGTATTGGATTTCAGTATCTGTTTATGTTTGTCTATGTCTGACTGTTTTATTTGTTAAAATTGACTGTTTGGGGACTGAGTTTCTCATAGATGATACCGAACTCTCTTTAGAAATTACTTTCTTTATTGCAGCCACCTTGGGGAAATCTCCCTGAAATGGAGATACCTATAAATAGCTGGCAAAGTAACCCAGGATAGTTTAAAATTATAGTGGCCACTTTGGATTCCTTTTGACCTTTTGAACTGAGAAGCAAAGAAATCTTTAAAGAGTTGAAGGCTCAACCTTTCAACATAACAGTTCCAGAAGCTGTAAATGTTTACCAAGAGCTGCAGACATTACCATGGTTTTTTTGTGTCCTGAGGGCATGGTTTGACAATTGTCAGGTTAGGGCGGGTCCCAAAACTACACTGGGACAAAAATGCAGTTGCACCCCATTTTGCAGTAAGAGATGGTTCTACAGAAATGCAGGTCGCAATCCCATTTTTGTCTAAGGGTCCTATCAAAGTGCATCAGCCTCAGGGAAATCACACTGGCCATTAGAAGGAAGCCTTGGCTTGGCATTCATTATGAGGGTCTTGATTTCAGAGATGCTCAACATTTTCATGATCTGGTTCTAGCCGCAGCGTAAATGCACTTTTGACTGGCCCTGCCTAAATGTTGAAACAATGGGAAATGCTAATTCGATCCTCACCTGTAGCCCCTTAGGCTGCATTTTCCCAAATTGTGTGACTGTTAGCTGTGAGGATGTAGTTCGAGCTAGAGTACTCATTGGTTTATTGATCTTCTCCTCTGAGAGTTGGTCATTATTTTCCCTTGTCTATGTTTTTTCATCTCTGATAAAAGGAAAAAAAAAATGTAGGGCAAGATGCAGGCATCTCCACAAGCCTATTGTCTGGGCAGGCTGCAGTAAACCTTGCTGAAGGGCCCACCTGTTGAGTATGTGCAGAACTGGTGGAAGCTGCTGCTAAGGGACATCTTGGAAGCCAAAAAGCCATCAAAATTGGTGGGCACAGGTCGAGCTGCTAAGAGCCTTTCGGGGACTTGTCACCTTAAGAAGACTCCTGTGATAGGATAAGTTGGTCATGGAATGAGGTGAGTGATGACGGGAGATAGGTCCCCCACCAACCTCAAGAAAATGTCCAGGCAATGAGGTATTCCGTACAGCACACACAATCCCTGTACAGCACACACAAACCCCAACCCCACAGCACCTCCCTCCTAGGTATTAAACTTGCTCCAAGAGATCCTAGGAAAAGCAAAAGCTATTAATGTGCATATAAGATGAGGTGTTTTCTTTTGTCTTGTTCTATGTCTTGAGAGCTTGGCTTTGTGACCAATTTGACAACTGCCATCTGGAGGATGCATGTACTGGTGTGCATCTTGGTGGCCAATAGAGTAGACTAGGGGTTCTGAGATGTACTTTCTTTGTCTGGCTGTATCAGCTCTCAGGGGAGGGTGCCAGTCCTTCAGGGGCCTTTGTTGTCCCAACCTTCATTGCTGGTTAGTTCACTACCACCTGTGCAGTGGAATCCTTTGCTTTCTTAGACTATTTTTGGGAGTGAACTTTCTGGATCTTGTGAGGGCTTCTTCTTCTGCAAGCTCATTTGCGGACGCCTCTTGCATCCATAATTAAGTCATAAATGCTTATTGCTTTGAGTCACTATTAAGATCCTAATTGTCAAAGGTCAGAGGATGGATCCTTAAACTGGAAAAACTTCTAAATTGAAAAATGTAGCTGAAAGTATGGGTCAACCTCTTTTATCCTTTCAAGACATCATTTATTAACCATCAGATGTCCGAGGTCCTTACATCCGCTCCTGGCCCTTCAGCTCTACAGTTCTCTGATCTGATTATTTCCTATTTGTGTAATTATTTTCAACTTTCTGTCTTCTTTTGAGCATTCCAGTGGACAATAACTTAATCAACTTAGCCCTCAGAAGAGGGATTTCAGAAGCAAGTTCTTCTCCAAGAACTCCTGACAGAATAGTTTTGTGCACAGGTCATCTCTAGACTCCTAAATAGCCAATAGTTGGCTGGCAGCACAGCATAAACCCGATCCTTCTCCTAGAGCCCTTGGTGAATCGTAACCATATCAAGCTTTGAATATTCACATGAATCTGTTTGGTGTCTCATTTTTTTAAATGAGTTCCTGGGAGTGAGATTAAAGACAATTGCTGAGACTAAAAACTTAACCTGGAGTAACTGTTCCTAGTAATACTTTTGAGACTAGTGTGTATACAACTTAGACACAGACATGGGAACCTCCATAAATCTAGAATAAAGGAAATAACACCAAGGAAAAATTATTAATATTCAAAAAAAAGATGAATTATTTTGATTCAGAGAAGAGATGACAACTAATGCAAAGACATTTTCTTGTCTAACTTTAGATATTTGGCATAGAATATCATCATTAACTACACCTTGTTTAACAAAAAATCAGACTCAGCCACTTTCAAAAGGTGAAATCCAAGAGACTTCATGTCTCAGTTATGTTTAAGCAATGCCTGAGCTCACAAACACATACGTCAGGTGCTCCCTTCCCAGGTCTTTTCAAGCCATGCCAATACACTGACAGGCTGTGCAGTGAAGGCTTTGTTAAACCAAGTTCTGAACATTCAGAAGCCTTCTTTCCTTCATTCTTGGTCTGTCTCTTGTACATCCTGCTCTGGACCTAACCCGTGACTTCAGTTTTTACTTTCAGTATCTTCCTGCCCCTCCCACATGAGAATCACATGGAGAGCTAACTCTGGTCAAAATTTCTTATCAAAATTCAGATCTGTTTTAGAATTTGGACACTCCCAGATTTTAGAGACCACTCATGGTGTATACATGACCATATATGAAATTACAGCCCCAAAGGTGCCTTAGGTAACAAACCATCATCAAACATATAAATATTTCTGCAGAGAAACATATGAAAATTCACACTAAGAAGGATAAAAAAAGACCATAAATAACTTCAGATATTTTGGGGTCAGGATTTCTACCAAATGAGTCACAACATACCTTTGGTTTTCATAGATCTGTGGCTATCTAAGTGGTAGATACAGGATGATAGAGCAGCAGTAACTCTACAATGTGTCAGACACTGCTACATGCCGTGTGCTCGTCTGACTTGCTTTGTCATAATACCCTGTGTATTGCTCTCAGTATGCTGGTTCCACATGTAATGGAGATCAGAGAGGTAAAGTTTCTCATCCAAGAACACATAGATAGTAGGCAACACCAGGGCTAATGCCCCCAAAACCTAAACTTTTATACACTTTACCACTGACACTTAAGCGTGTTCTCCCCAGCTTTGATTCTGATTCCTTTCTACTACGGCTGAGGTTATTCCGTGGGATTATATCATAGTAAGAAGTGAGGGAATGAGGTGCACAAGTCATGAGGGTAATTATCTCTGGACCATGATGACATCTGGTTGGGGCTGGAGGGCAAATAGGAAGTTCCTTAATGCTAGAGGAGGTGGTGTGATTATCTCACCTAATCCAGAGGTTATATCAGAAATAATCCCAAATAAAAAAGTAATGCTAATGAATTAGATGAGCATGATGCAGACTGTGTACTGCACGTTGGGGCATAAAGAAATGGAGACAAGACTGAAGTCCATTTCATAGGTGACCCTAACACAGAATTTGGGGATCACAAGGCCACATATGCCAAGTGCCAGATCATTTTCTTGGGCCTGTCGTCCAGTGTAGATCTCTACCGCAAGGTCTTTGGACCAATCACAGTAATGCAAAGATGGTAGTCAGAAAGTACAGTGGAAATGTTATTTTAATAAGGGATAAACTAAGTTTTAAAAAAATTATGTACAGTTCGAAATTGGGCAAGGCATCTTCTTTCCGCATATACACTTAAATTCAACCTCTTAGCAACTATTTTGTCTAAGAACACTTTTCGGCGAGGACCAACATCGTTTATTTCTGATAAATATCCCTGACAAGGAGAGAGCTAGTGAAGCCCAGTGATTTCAAGAGGCCAAGACCAAGGAAAGCATCTCAGAGTCAGAGTCCACTTGTGGACATTGATAATACCAAGAAGCAAAGAAGGTATGAAGGCTTCACGAACTGGTTCAGGAGTCCTTCCTTGCCTCTGGTCCATCTCACTTTATTTTAAATGGAGAGGACCCAATGTAGTTATCATAAGACTACCCCATGGTGTGGGGCCAGTCCAGACTGATTGCTCATCTCACTCACCATCTGGTATGGAGCATCACTCTGGGCTGTCCAGGCAGGTACACGCTGGCCTGGATCTGAGAGGGACAGACAGAGAATACAATAAAGCTCTTATCTGATGCACCTTAGTCAATATTCAAGGGACTCAGTGTCTCGATGTAGAATCTGCCTCTGACAGCCTCTCTGAGTGATATTTCAGAAAGAAAGAGGACTAAGGTGCATCAGATAAGAGCTTTATTGTATTCTCTGTCTGTCCCTCTCAGATCCAGGCCAGCGTGTACCTGCCTGGACAGCCCAGAGTGATGCTCCATACCAGATGGTGAGTGAGATGAGCAATCAGTCTGGACTGGCCCCACACCATGGGGTAGTCTTATGATAACTACATTGGGTCCTCTCCATTTAAAATAAAGTGAGATGGACCAGAGGCAAGGAAGGACTCCTGAACCAGTTCGTGAAGCCTTCATACCTTCTTTGCTTCTTGGTATTATCAATGTCCACAAGTGGACTCTGACTCTGAGATGCTTTCCTTGGTCTTGGCCTCTTGAAATCACTGGGCTTCACTAGCTCTCTCCTTGTCAGGGATATTTATCAGAAATAAACGATGTTGGTCCTCGCCGAAAAGTGTTCTTAGACAAAATAGTTGCTAAGAGGTTGAATTTAAGTGTATATGCGGAAAGAAGATGCCTTGCCCAATTTCGAACTGTACATAATTTTTTTAAAACTTAGTTTCCTTAAAAACAGAAAGATAGGGTTAAGATTCAAACTATCATCCTTACATTCCATGTTCACCTCATTTAGTACGTCCAATTTCCCTTTGAAATGAAAATCAATATGTAAAAAAATCAAGAAAATTCTTTTATTTTTTAAACCAGGAAAATCATCTATATGCCACACATTTGGTGTAATGGACATATGAATGAGTTTTAGCTCCTGGCTGCCCTCAATTTAACACTTCCCACCCATTTTAGTAGCACTGCGAATGTGAGAGAATTATTTAGCACCTCACTTTTCTTATCTGTAACATCTAGGTAACTGCAGGTACTTCATCAAGATCTTTGTAGCAGGTGATGTGGCACTTACCTATAACTCAGTATATGAAAGTTGATGTTAAGAATAATTACAATTATTATTATTATTAATGTTAAACTAAATAATGATAGCCAAAGGCCACTAAAGGAAAGGCTAACCTACTGATTACATGCAGAGGAAAAGATTTCCAGGCACTAAATAAATAGACCCATCCGTCAGAAAGATCCAGCTGATGTCCCTAAGTCAAACAACAGGAGCTGGGGTGAGGGAGGACCATCAGCCAGGTGGTTGGCAGATCATGATCCTAAGGAAATCTGAATCAAATGTACCACCTGCTGGGGCTTCCCAGAGTGGTTGATTCATGTACTAAACTATGAAGGCACATGTGGTGGCCACAGCATCCTGAGGTTGCTCATGCCAGTAAACAAGTGGGCACTTCATCAGTTGACCACAACAAAATTATTTATATGTGAGCTTCTATGACATAGGCCCTGGAGTGCTTGAAGGAGGTTTTTCCAGCTCTAACTTTTCTGTACTTCCCAAAAGCAACTGAGATCCTGATTTAGCCAAATATAACTTGAGTGGGTCTAAACATTGTCCTTCTCTCTCCATCAGGATCTAAACACAATATGAGAGAACCCATCTCAAATCTCACAATAATACTATACCTGCAAATTTGTGAAAATAGACGGAAAATCACCAGATACATGAAAAGATTCAGGAAAACAAGATTATTTATACATGTTCAGAGTAAGTAAACCCAACTAAACATAATTCCTTTGAAAGAAATTTAAAAACAGAGGCTGGCCTGGTGGCACAATGGTTAAGTTCACCATGGGCGCTCCGCTTTGGTGGCCCAGGGTTTGCTGGTTCGGATCCCAGGCGCAGACATAGCGCTGGTCATCAAGCCATCAAGCCATCAAGCCATGCTGTAGCAAGCATGCCACATATAAGAGGAAGATGGGCACAGATGTTAGCTCAGGGCCAATCCTCTTCAGCAAAAAGAGGAGGATTGGCAGCAGATCTTAGCTCAGGGCCAATCTTCCTCGAAAAAATTTTAAAAAATTAAAAAACATAAATATTAGTTTCTAACATTAGAAAGATTCAGGGTATTTTTATCTATAAAAGGGAATAAGTCAAGGTCAAAAATGTTCATTTTGACAATAAAAACATACCTTCTAGATAACAAAATATAACTTGAGTCAGCCTCAAAGATGTCATCTATAAATGTTCAGAATATGACTTAGGCATTACCCTGAGGGAGCAACAAAATACTACCTTTTGACAACCGACGTCCCCTGAAATGAATGCGTATTTTGGGTACTGTTAAAGTTGAACTTCCCCCTCTAAAGGGACCACAATGGGGTGGTTAGTTCTTACCCTTTGGTCCTTCAACAGAACAATATTTTTCCCTAAAGCTGATATAATAAAATGTATGAGAATGGAGGCCAAGTAAACCTTTTAGGATTTCAGTTTATCCAAGATTGGAGATCCTAGAAACTCATCAGAGTAAACTGGTGAATGAAGTGTGCTTAGTAAAGATCCTTCGCTATCGAGTCCAGACGTCCTTGGCTGGGACGTGCTTGGCGAACATTGCACGGGGCTGTGAGTGAGAGGATCATCTCTTCTGCTCCTTCAAGAACCACTGTAGCCTGAGCAGAAACTATGTCATTAGCCGTGGCTGAGAGCAGAACCAAGACCCAGCCAGGCCACATCGTACACTCCAGGCCCAGTGGGCATCGAAGTACTTTGTGGATGGCCTTTCCACACTGCCCTGATGTCAGACAGCATGACCATATAATTTTACCCAAACTAGGACGATTTTGAAGTGAAAGGAGAAACATGGGCAAACCAGGACTGTACTTATCACACCTGGACTTGTAAGCACCTGACTAGTGGTGGAGTGTTGGTAAATGATTAAAAGAGTTTGCCCTCCAGACTGACCCAGTGAACCTCTCTCAGCCTGGCGGGAGCGATTCTGTGCAATTAGTGGACTGAGCTTCAGCGATGGTTCTAGTGCCCTGGCAGCTCATTTCAGCATTAGCAGCTTGAACTTGGAGATTGTAAATTACAGCCTCAGCGTGAAACAGCTATCAGCGTAGAGGAACTGGAGAATGTAAATGTTCCTGAGTCTGGTCATATGAAAGCAAGAGGAGCACTCCTGGGCAGGCTTCATCCTCACATCCAAAATGTGAATTAGACCTTCCAGTGGGAAATGCACAAGGAATCACTAAAGAAATTAGAGAAAAGTCCATAGATTTCCCCCTCAAACATCTGTCATGCTATTAGCCGGAAGAAAGATAATACATAAGGAAAGAACTCAAGAACAATATATTCATATGTGTTTGTGTTTGTGTGTCTATGTGTCTGTGGAGCAGGTGGTGTGAGACACGGGTACAAATTACAGTGGAAGACAGAAGAGAATAAAGTCACTCCAGAATTCAGGGGAGAATTCTGCAACTTGACAAGAGTAATAACAGAGGAGAAGAGTGAGCTGGGTTTTGATGGAGGGGTAGCAATGGCGAGAGGTATAGGGCATCTCCTCTGTTAAGTACAACAGATGTGAGAAAGCCCGAGACTAGCTTTTGGGAGCTTTGAATTTGATCCATCCAGAGACAGACTGAGAGTGAGGTTATAAAGGTCACTATGACAGGTGCTGTCCTTTTAGCTGGCACATCTGCCAAACACGTCCTTCCTGATTTCTCTGGGCTCTAGGAACCGTGTGTCAACACAGTGATCAAGTGTCAACTGAAGGGCCCACTTGTAACTTTTCTTTACTACCAAGTGGTGGGCTGTTTACATTCCAGTAAAGGGGTTACCAGTGATTTGACCAATCGCTCTCACAGTAGACTTTACGACCAAAATAGAGAGTCTCAAGACACACCAAAAATAGTAAAAGTACTTGGGATACGTTTTAACCAAGTAAAAGGCCATATTCTAAAGCAAAGGTATTATTTTTCAAGACATTCTTTGTAAAGAAAAACGGGCCCCTGAGGTTGCAGACTTAAGCTGCCACTCACGCTCTCACATGTCATGTCATGTCAATCATGACAGTGTCAGTCACACCTCCCCATCGCAGTTAGAATGCTCCATCCCTCACACCATTGGTGTAGTTTGAGGAATAGACTCAGGATCTAAGTCCAGCCGACCAGAATCCTTCCTAGGACTTTTCTTCCAGAACTACTGATTAATATATTTTCGATCTCTTTAGGAGTTCATGGTACTCTAAGCTTATAAATTTAAGTCTGCTTAAACACCAGCCCCATAGACAAAGCTTCTTTGCAATTGCAAAAAGCAAATTCAAAGCATGAAAAGGTAAGCAGAGGAGAAAGATGGATGGAGAGAAGAAAAGAACCCTTTGTTTTGCCCCTTGAGTTCCCAGATCCTGTATTTTTTCCTTTCATTGTTTTAGCTATCCCAATTGCTTTCCAATTTATGTGGCCCAGTACAGCCCTTTGGTTCTTAACCTAATTTAATTTGGGTTTCAACCACTTGCAAATAAGTGTTTTGACAAATACAAAAATTTATTTGATGAGACAACAGACTTGGAGAATCTCCGGGCTCTGGGACAATAATGGCAAGATCATGAAAGTTTTTCTAGGTCATCAATAGGAACTTCCAGCTGGACACATCAATTAAAGAAGAGGATATGGATTATCAGCTGGTGAATTCCAGAATCGTGGCTGTTTGTTGTTTTCCATAGGGACTTCAGATCAGTCAGCAATTGAGTAGACCTGACAGAAATATAATCAGAGTCCAATATTCCCAATACTGCCAATTTTATCCCTGCCACTGTTTCTGCTGCTTCTGCCTCCAAGGAAAATTAAGGGCCACACTGATCTCCTGCCCTGCTGTATTCTTGAGGTGTTCCACATGCAAAGGACTCCACGTTTGCAGAGACTTCAGTGGAAATTGTCTTATCGGTTTCCTTAGTGGAGTAATAGAGAAGTAAGGCTTCTCCTCTACAGTCTAGCTAGACTGCCTACCCACATGTATGTTGATCTTCCCAGTGTAAGTTAGCCACCAGGCTGTCTACAGGCTCTGCAAGGGGCTTTCTCTGCATTTTCCTTTCCTTGCTTAGGCCAAAAGTTTGATTAACTAGTTCTGTGATATAAAGGGACCAGAGACATCTTTGTGGTAGACTTCATAATCTCTTGATGCCTCAAGCACTTCTTAAATGGTACATTCCACTTGCAGCATAGAACTCCCAACCCAGCTGGACTCATGTGGACTCAGGCCAACATTCCCAAAACAAAACTCATGGCTATAACACATCCAAAGGGAGCCATCTGATCACAGATCTTCAGCTCTTTAAAAATATACCATAAGCCCTAGAATTTCTAAAACAATCTTGAAAATGAATAAAGTGGGAGGAATCACTCTACCTAATTCAAGTAGTTATTGTTTAGCATAAACAAGACAGTGTGGCATTGCTGGAGGGGTAGACATATAGATAATGGAACAGAATAGAAAACTCAGAAATAGAGCCACACAAATATTTCCAGTCAACTTTTATAAAGGTGCAAAATTCAATGGGGGGAGGATGGCCTTTTGAACAAATGATGCTGGAGTTATTGAACAATCATGAGCAAAAAAAAAAAAAAGAAGAAGAAGAAGAAAAGACAGAAAGAAAAAGAATCATGCTTGACCTAAATCATACTTTTATTAAAAAAATTAGCTCAAAATGGATCATGAACTTAAATGTAACATGTAAAAATATAAATTTTAAAAAATTAAGAGAAAATCCTCAGAAATTATTTCTAGATAAAGAGTTCTTAGTCTTGACACCAAAAGTATGATCATTAAAAGGAAAAATTGATAAACTGAACCTCATCAAAATTAAACACTTTCACTATGCTGAAGACTCTATTAAAATGATGGAAGGTAAGCTACAGAATGGGAGAAAATATTTGCAGGTCACATATCTTACAAATGACTAGTATCTAGAAAATATAAAGAACTCTCAAAACTTAGTAGTAGGAAATAAACAATTCAGTTAGAAAATGGGCAGAAGATATGCACAGATATTTCAACAAAGAGGATGTAGAGATAACCAACAATCAAACGGAAAGATAGTTACCACCATTAACCATCAGAGAAATGGAAATTAAATCTCGAGATATCATTGCACATCTTTCAAAATGGCTAAAATAAAAATAGTGACAACACCAAAGGTTGGCAAGTATATGGAGAAACTGGATCACTAATACATTGCGGATTGACATGGAAAATAGTGTGCTGTCTCTTATAAAACTAAACAGACAACTACCTACAACCCAGTGATTACACTCCTTGAGACAGGCAGACATTCCTACATTGCTGGTGGGAATGTGAAACAGTTCAGCCACTCTGGAACAAAGTTTGGCAATTTCTTAAAAAAGTAAATATGCAAGTACTATATGATCTCATAATTAAATGCTTGGTCATTTATCCCAGGGAAGTAAAAACTTATGTTTACATAAAAACTTGCATACGAATATTCATAAAAGCTTTAGTTGTAATAGCCAAAGCCCGGTAACTGCCCAGATGTCTTTCAGCGGGTGAATGGTTCCGCAAATTGTAGTACATCCATAGCATGGAATACTAATAAGCAATAGAAGAGAATAAACTATACAATTCACACGAGTGGGATGAATCTCCAGAGAAGTATGCTGAGTGGGAAAAAAGCAAATTCCAAAAGATGTTTTTTGTATGATTCCATTTACATAAACATTTTGAAATAAAGAATTTTATAAATAGAGAAAAGTTTAGTGGTTGCCAGGACTGGAGTGGACGGGGTGGGAGGAGGAAAGGGGGTGTGGGTGTAAAAGGGCAGTAGGAGGGACTGCTGGTGATAGGATTGTTCTGTATCTCGACTGTGATGGTGAATACAACAAACCTATCCATGTGATGAAATTGTGTAGAATCAAATGCACACATACGCACAAACACACAAATAAGTACAAGGAACCTGAATAAGGGGAAATCTGAATAATATTGGTGGACTGTGTCATGTCAATACCCTGGTTGTGATGTTATAGTTTTGAAAAATGTTGCCATCAGGGGAAACAAGGTAAAGGGTATGAGGAATTTCTCTGTATTATTTCTGATGACTGCATGTGAACCTATAATTCTCTCAAAATAAAAAGTTTATTTTAAAAAATTGATTCTAGGGGCCAGCCTGGTGGCACAGCGAAGTTTGCACGTTACACCTTGGTGGCCCAGGATTCACCGGTTCGGATCCCAGGTGCAGACATAAGCACTGCTTGTCAAGCCATGCTGTGGCAGGCGTCCCACGTACAAAGTAGAGGAAGATGGGCATATATATTAGCTCAGGGCCAGTCTTCCTCAGCAAAAAGAGGAAGATTAGCAGCAGATGTTAGCTCAGGGCTAATGTTCCTCAAGAAAAAAATGAATTGATTCCACACTTGTTTCTCCCTAAAGCCAACTGCAATGGTGAATCTCTATGGCTGTTCCTGTTATGAAGGCTTTCTTCAGAGTCACAGAATAACAAGGAGAACCCAACACCCTCAAGTATTTCAGATCGACTCAGAAGGGAGTAGACTTTTCAGGTGCTTCACTTTTTCTGTGGTATGTGTATGAGGCAGCCGCACCTTAGCGGGGAAACTATTTCTGAGGAAACTGAGTATGTCGAGTTGGAGGGTGCGGCTTCATCTACCCAAATAGACCTGCTGTTTCATAGTCTCTCCTCTTTGTTGCTGATGAAGATGGACCAAAGTAGAAAATATTAGAGGCTCTCTTTAAGTGAGAGCTTCAAAAGACCCAGGGACCCAGGAGTGAGAGTATGGAAGAGACAAAATATACATCAATTTGTGCTGAGATATCAATTGTACATCCCAGCCACAGAGGCCAGCTTTCAGTACTCACACCTTCATAACAAGCCACTCACGCAGCCACCTGTGTTTATTCCATACATTCATGGGGCCCCTGCATCAACAATGGCATCCAACAAGACACCACTACCTGTGACCCCTATACTCATGCTGGAGGCCTGCTTTGAAACTATACCGTGACAGTAAAATGTCCCACTAGTAAGGCCCAGTATTTCTGACTAATCATTTTCCTATGGACACACCATTATCCTGGTGATGACAGACGCATTTACCCAGATGAAGCTGACACAGGTGTGCTTACCCAGATGACACTTAGCTTCCAACTGTAGCCGTTCCTGTCCATCGACTTGTCAGTGAAGCATCGTTTTTCCAACTGCATGCTGGAGTTCAGGCCATGGCATTCCCACGTCCCTGCTTATCAGCCACAGATCAATGAACAATCTTGTATGTATTAATTGATTTTACCAGTGATTACGAGTGTGACAAGATTGAAATTTATCATTAGTTTCTCCCCTCTGTCTCTCACTGTGCTTTCTCTGGTTGAAATTATTTAATGAGCTCTTTTTCCCCTACAGAATGGTTGAAATAAGGGGGTTTCCAAACTTTCAGAGATGTCAGGCAAGTTTGTTAACAGACATCTAGATTAACTTCCTTTTCCAATTAAGTTATTCTCTCTGAAAGTGCTTTGAACGTTCTTTTAATGCAGTATTAGTAGGATTGTTTCTCAGATACAAATATAGGATTTATTTTCATAATAAAATATTTAAATCTCTATTTCTTGAATGCCTATTTCAATAGTTTCCATAGCAGGCTTTCTTTCTTTCTTTTTTTTCCCCTAATTTCATATGCATTGTTTTATTGTGCTTGGAATTATCTTCACACTTAGATTCAAGAGTTCTTCAGAGTCCTCTTTAGCAAATGTGGCCCCACCAGCAAAATGTTCCTACAAAATTTTGTCAGCTTTTGAACTAGAGAAATATTATGTACTAGAGAAATATTTCCAAGAAGATGTATTGGTTAATACTGGTGCTTTTACTGATGCTAAATTAGGAGCTTTTTCTCCGTAAATGTTTCTTTTCTTTGATAAATACTTGAAAGTGCCCACTCTGAAGAATGCAATGGTGAGAAACAGGGATATGGGGATTAGACAGAAATAAACCAAGAAGGGATCTCTTCCTTAATGAACTCACAGTTTAATAGTGGGATAATCATAATCATATAACTATATAATGTAATCGTAGTGTTTGATATCTGCACAGAAGACTGTTTCCCCCTTCCTCCCTACCCCTGAGACTTCCCCTACAGACGAAACAAGTGCTCTCGGCTCATTAGCAGAAAGGAAAATTTGCTTATGGATTTTTAACCTATTCCATGTATTAAGGGAATCCGCTCTATGGTCTGATAATTCTGTCTGCCCGCCCCCATTTCTGGCCCATTCTCCACCCATCTTTGCTCTACTCTGTGCCCACCACGGGATGACTTTGAGGAAACTATGACTCTGGGCTTCCACCCCTGGGGCTTCTGACTGTGTTCAGTTAATTGAAGGAAACAGACAGTACCCGCAGAAGATCAGAGGACACAAAGAGAAAGATTTCAGGGCATTTACCACCCACCCTCCCACCACTCCACCCTATCACGCCCACACACACTTCCTCCTTGTCTAAGCTCCATGTTTCTGGCAATGGCTACGACACAACTAGAAATAGGCAGGCCCCTTTCCATTGCTCTAGATCTCACCTCAATCTAATACCTCCATTTCCTATCCTTGCCCTTCACGTATAGAGGGGTGATACTTTTTGGAGTGGTTAGTCCCTGGGCACCTCAGTATCACTTACTGGTTTCCTTAACCCTGTCCACACCTCTGTAACAGGGCCCTCATCAAATTGTTTTCAACATCCCAGCTAAATGTGCTTTCTGTCTTTTATTAGGACCTGATTGGTACAGCTGGCATTACACCTGTAGTACAAGATTGACAGGAAAAGTGATAAATGACACATGGGCTAGAGAGCTTCTTAGTTTCAATGAAGTAAGACACCCTTTCCAGCGAGCAGGTTAGAGAAAGCTTCACGAATGAGTGGCAGCCAATAAAGGCACAAGTTAATTCATCACCTTTCTAATGAGAAATATTGGTTCATTTTCTCTCAGTCTTTCTGTTGCTCTCTCTCAGATTTGAGCTATTCAGGGAAAACCAAATATTGCTCCTGGAAAGAACAACTATGGGTTACGGAGTTTGCCTTTCTGATGAACTTGCAAAATGTCAGCGTCTCTATGTGAGCCTGATCCGAATGCTCCCGTTGAAATGTCAGGGGCCCAGCCCTCTTCACAGAGTGAGGTGGCGAGAACTCAGCTGGGAGGTGTCTGGGCTGCAGCAGCATCATGGTGCAGAGCAAGCCACAGAGAGCTCCAGAGAGAAGCTAATCTGCTCTCCTTTCGCTCTCCCTCTCTCCTTTGCCCGGATCCCCCTATCTCTCCCTCTCATAAACAACACACTTGGCAAATCTGATGGGTATGGGGCACGTTTCTTTCTTTTTAAAGATCAAGATATTTTGCTCCTCCTGAGAGGTATTAAAATTATCTTTAAAAAGATTCTGCACAACAGTCAGGAGAAATTGCATCATGCCAGAGAGTTATGTGGACCATTGTTCAGCCCTCTTGTTTTGATTTCCTGGCTCCGGGCAATCTGCTATTCAGCACTGCAATCATGCTAATTGCACATCCACCTGGAGAGAAAACAAGCCATAAATTCTCAGGTAAGTGCTCACAGGAGAGTCCTGGCCCTCTCTCTCTCCTTCCTTCCTTCTCCCGCCTGTTTCTCTTCCTCTCCCTCTCTCCTCTTCTTTCCATCTGCACTTCCTTCTTTCCTTTCTTTTTTTTTTTCAGTTGTTTAGTTGGAGGGGGGAAGAAAGGAAAATTATTATAACCATTGTTTAAAATGTATCTTGGATGGTATTCAAAACTAGAATTATTTCCAGTGTGAACTTGGAAGAAAAAGAACAAAATAATTGAATTTCTCAATAAAATCCAAGGTCTTAGGGCAGCCCTACTTGGGGGTTGCAAAATGTCAGCAGTTGCTGAAGCCCTGTGACATCTGGGCACCTGAAGCTGGACAAAAAGTTCCCTGTCATCCCATTCTCAAAGGAGTTCAAGACCCACAGTGGAGGGGGAGGTCATAGGTCAATCAGTGCGGCTCTTTTCCTTGAGTAGATCTGCCATTGGATTGGTCATTCTACACATGTAGCCATCAGATCAAAGAACATGTAACATCTCTGTCCCTACCTCCAAGAAGCCTTGCCTGACACCTCCTTCTCAGCTGGTTCATTGGTTGGTTATATTGCCAACCTCTACTGCAACCTGTCTGTTCACTTATCTCCCTCTTTCTCCCAACCTGAGTTCACCCAGACAGTGACCGTGCTGAGTACCCCTTGGATTCCTCCTCACAGCTTGGGGAGCTCACTGAGATTGCAGAGAGAGCCCAGCAATCCTTGTTTAGTAAAGAATTAAGGAATTAACAAGTGGAAGGACACACTTCATTGAAGGCTCAGATGCATTTTTCTGAGTGTTTTTAACTCTTCCTTGCAGATGGGATAAACCCAGCATTCATCAAGTTTCTGCTCCTCTCTTTGATTGCAAGATCTCACCATATTCTGCTGAACATTTTCAGAGAAACTCCAAGAGTTATATAATAAGGCCCCATCTCCTAAACTTGGCAAAGAAGAATTCCTGGCAGCCCCAGGTACACTCACCGTTATCAGTAGCTACTCATCCTCCTTGTAAATCTGTGTGTCAGTGGTACTAAACTATTACCATTCCCCCATTGGCCATGCTCCCCGCCTCCACTTCCCTGTCATTCCCCTCCCTCAAAAAGTCCTTCCCCTCCCCTCTTCTTAACTGGTAAACTCCCTTTGTCTGTGGAGGCTCTGAGCCTTAGTTCAAGCCCCTCCACCCACTGACTCTTCCCTGGACCCCTTCTGAAAGAACTTCTCCATCTCTACAACCGTGTTCTCCATGTCACCTCCCAGTACTTATCATGCTGGGTTGCAAATATGACTTTGCTTGCCTCTCTCCTCTCATCCTCCACCCTCCAACCACACATACAAATCCATTTATAAAATGATTTGAGGTTGTAGAGGGAGAATAAATTTTCCTCTGCCCTTCTAGATTCTTCTGACTAGTCTAAGAATTAAATTGACTTGAGACAGAATAACAGTAGAAAATGAAATAAAGTTTAGTAACGAATTTTATTTTCATACTTTATTGATTCTTCAAAAACTGTTCTCTTCCGGTTTTTAAACTGAGCACCCACTAGGAAAGGATGGTAATGTAGGGGAGGCTGAATTATTCCTCTACCTTCTAGTCCTTCTGGGTACTCTAAGAATTAAATTGACATGAGACAGAATAATGGGAGAAAATCAAAGTTTAATAACACTTATGCATGGGAGAAACCAAGGAAAACTGAGTAACTTGCCAAAATGGCAAAACCACCACCTTAAATACCATCTTCAGCTAAAGACAAAGGAGGATGTTGGGGGTAGGGGTTTGGGACTTCCAAGGGGAGGAAGGCAATCACATGCAGTGGGTAAAGCAAATCTTTGGTAAACAAATGTTTTCCATGCCTGGCAGAGACAATGGGACATGGAAAGGACTTTGATCAAATGGACATTACTAGGTTCCTCCCTGTCTTTCACACTTAGTTCATGTTAGATTATAGTTATCTATGGTGAGATCTTCTTCCTGGACCAGGCTTTCTATCTTAAATTCTTTTAGGCCATTAGTGGAAAGTCAAAGTGTCTTCCTGAGTCTTTTGTTCTCAAAAATAACCAAGACAAAGAGACACTTTTTAGGGTGGCAACTTCTGTTCCCCTATAAGGTTCTTGACTGTGCATACCAGGCATTGCTTGGGAGGGAGTAATTGCTCAATAAGCATCAGCCAAATAAATGAACGAATAGCCCAGTCAAGAAAGGAAAGCAAGGATTTCTTGAAATTTCCTCTTCAGTGTTCGTTTTTGCTTTATGTTCTTATTACAACAGGAATGTATGTTCATTGTATTAAAAATGGTAATTATTACACTGTGTGTAATTCCCTCTCTCCATCTTTACCAATTTGGAAGGCAAAACAGAACCCTCATTGTTTAAATTTGCATTTTTATTGTAAGTGAGACTGAACTTTTTTCCTAAAGTATAATGACCATCTGTATATTTTTATGGAATAATCTACTTCTGTTCTTTACCCTTCTTTACTGCAGTATTCAATCTGTTGATTATTAATATAAAAAATTCTTACATTAAAAAAATGCTTTTTTCTGCCAAATTTTCAAACATGTTTTTCAAGCTGACTTTTTTGCTTTTACTTTTGTTTATTTTTGTCCAGATATAAATATTTTTAACTACTGGTAGTCAAATATATCAATATTTTTAACATGATTTTTGCCTTTGTATTTATAGAAAGGTTTTCTTATTTACTTACTGTTTCATTTTTAGATTTCATTCTTTAATCCTTCTGAAATTTATTTTGGCATAAAGTATATTATTTCTCCACAGAGATAACGAATTGTCCCAGCATGATTTATTGAATAATTCATAATTTCTCCTTTATTTGAGATGCCACGTTTATCAGATGCTAAAATGTTTATATATATACACATGAGGTTGTTGCTGGCCTATAAAAGTCTGGTTCCATTGAGAAAGATATTCTTGTCTCAATATAGCACTGTAAGAATTTAGGGTTTGACATGAAGATTAGTTTATCTCAACAAGACATTTTCATATTGGCTACGTAAGTCAAAACCTCCCTTCTCTCTTTTTTCCCTCATTTATTCTTCTCTTTTAATTGTTTCTCACCTATTCTCCCAGATTTATTCTTCTATATGAAATGCAGAATTTTTTTGAAATTTTAAAAAGAAATTGTAGAAAATGTTTATTCAAATTAAATAAAGGCCTTAAATGGATTGAAAACAGTAATGCCGTTTCACTTCTAAATACATCTCTTTTTATATTCCCAGATAAGTTTTTAAAAGCTATTTAAAAAGTATACCTGATAAAGCTCATTCTGAAATATGGATGTTTTCTGTAGACCCTATGAATGGAGTCTCTTTTCTCCTCTATTAGTCTCCTATTGCTGCTGTAACTAATTACAATAAACGTAGGGACTTAAAACAACACAAATTTATTCTCTTACAGTTCTGGAGGTCAGAAGTCCAGAAGGAATTTCTTTGGTCTTCAGGGCCAGCATGCTGTCTCTCAAGGCTCTGGGGAAGAATTCCTTTCCTTGACTTCTCTGGGTTTTGGAGGTGCATTCTTTCATCTCTTGTCTCACGGCATCTCCTTTGTCTTCAAAGTCGATGACATGGCATCTCCAGATCATTCCCTCTGTGTCCCTCCACTCCTTTCATCACATCATCTTCTTCTATAGTAAAATCTGCCTTCTTATTAGGACATTTGGGATTATATTTAGGGCCTATGTAGATAATCCAGGAAAATCTCTCCATTTCACTATCCTTCATTGCATCTCATCTGCAAAATCTCTTTTGTCATATAAGGTAATAGTCACAGGTTTCAGAGGTTAAGACCTAGATATTGGAGGCAGTGTTCAACCAACACCCACCCCTATTACTTATGACTTGAAGTAAATTTTTATTTCATTCTAACAATTTTCTAGGTGAAACAAGTACAAATATTAGCAAATTTTGTCTCTCTTTCAGGAGTTAAATCTTTTATTTATTTTTCCTATCTTATTTTATTACGTATAACTTTAAGAAAAATAAATAATGTGGGTAATATTAGTATACTTTTCTTGTTCTAGATTTTAGTGGAAATTTCTCTGATGTTTCACCAATAAATTATAATTTTTCAAAGCCACTTAAACATTCATTTTAGGGGCCGGCCCGGTGGCGCAGTGGTTAAGTGCACACGTTCCGCTTTCGCAGCCAGGTTCGGATCCTGGGTGCAGACATGGCACTGCTTGGCAAGCCATGCTGTGGCAGGCATCCCATGTATAAAGTAGAGGAAGATGGGTACAGATGTTAGCTCAGGACCAGTCTTCTTCAGCAAAAAGAGGAGGATTGGCAGCAGAAGTTAGCTCAGGGCTAATCTTCCTCAAAAAAATTAAAAAATAAATAAATAAAATAAAAACTAACTTTATTGATATTATATGATTGCATCCTCATGTTGTTAAAATAAAATAAAATCAGAAATGAACTCAGATTGAAGTTCTCAACCATACTGCTCTTCACTTGGTCTCTGCCTAAACTTCTGCAATATTGTGACGTGGAAAATCCAGAATCTTGTCTGTTTCTTTTGGGTGGCCAGAATTCATCCCCTCTTTCACTCTTTTGAAAACATTTAGTGCCCTTTTCTATGTGCCATTGACTGCGTTAGGTCTTAGAAATATCAAGGAAAATAAAACCAATATGATCCTTATAGTCAGAATGGGAGATAGTCATAAAACAAATATGTGCGTATTATTTATAAATTGTGTTAAATGTTATGAAAGGAAAAAATTTATTAACATAAATGGATGAAAAGAATTGGGGGACAAATTAGATCATACACAGAAGCATGCATTATTTCTTTGAGGCGTAAAGCCATTGTAGAAGAGGAGAAATTGGACAAAAATACATATCCTTTATTCCATGCTTACAGAGAAAAATAAACTTTGGTAAACTACTGAAAAAGTAACTCTAATTGTGTAATTAAAAATCTTTGGAGAGGGGCTGGCCCAATGGCGTAGTGGCTAAGTTCACAGGCTCTGCTTCAGTGGCCCGGGGTTCACAGGTTTGGATCCTGGGCATGGACCTGTGCACGACTCATCAAGCCATGCTGAAACAGCATCCCACATACAAAATAGAGGAAGACTGGCACAGATGTTAGCTAAGTGACAATCTTCCTCAAACAAAAAGAGGAAAACTGACATTGGATGTTAGCTCAAGGTGAATCTTCCTCAACAAAAAAAAAAAATAAAAGAAATATTACACCAGATCATGGATTTTGAGGGGTGGGATCTTGACTTTGACTGTCTTACCAGGACAAGTCATAATGTCTCAGACCGTAGAAGCAGGAAATTGGAACTGAGTTTCTCACATAAAGTTAGGCACTGTCAAAGGTCATTCTTATTATGAAATGGGAAGTAAGATATTCCGCTCACTAGTCCAAAGAAATGTGCCATGAACCTGGAGTCCTGAGAGGATAGTGACCTATCAGGACTGTCAAACTTCAGTCTGTGCCAGGCCTGATGCTGCTGTCTAAATGGATAGTACCTACTGGTTATGTGAACCTTAGCTAAGAAGTTAACCTAAACTGTGTCCAGCATAATAAAAACTTGGCAGAGGTGAAAATAATGTTGCATTCCCTAGAGGGACCCATCTACAGCTGAAGGTACTGAAACACCAATAGGTAACATGTTCCAATGAAGACAAATGGTCTGTCAAACCTAGAAAATGCTACAAGGAAAGGAATCTCTATACAAGAGCCATAGTTGCAACAAACTGAAATGCGAACTCTGAGTACCAAAAAATATTAAATCAACTTACTACTACAAGGTAAGTAACATAAATTTGTCGAAACAGCCATAAAAGGAGAAAGAAACACAAAGACAAAACAAAAATGAAAAAAGAACGGGAAGATATTTGAAAGAGCCAAATAAATTTATAGAAATAAAAGCAAGAGTCATTTGAAATGGAAAAAATCCCTCAATGGACAGGTTAAACAATAGGTAGGCACAGTTGATAAGATAATAATCAACTGCAGCATAGATCTGAAGAAAATTCATTTAAAATGTAGAACAGAAAAATAATTAAAGAGAAAATGTAAGAGAAAACTTAGGAGACATGGGAGAAAAAAAAAAAAGGTAACAAAATCAGTCAAATAGGATTTCCAGAAACAAAGAATGTCAAGAAATGAGAACAGAATATATTTTAAATGATAACAGCAGAAAATTTTCTAGAATTGATGAAAGACATGAATTCTTATATTAAAGGGCCATACAGAATACCAAGAAGAATGAATTTAAAATGCTCCAATTAAAACAGTGAGAGACCACTTCTAGCACAAAGGTAATAATTAGGAAGTTTTGTCAATGTCCTATGTTGGCAAGAATGTGGCGAGACTGGAACTCTCGGCAATAGTACATGAACAGTAAATTGGTATGGGCACTCTAGAAGAAAATCAGTTAATGCAATATAACATTAATTATGAATGTGTCTTAGAATGTAATGATCTGACTTCTGGAAATCTATATCACTCACCCCCTGAAAAATTCTTGAACATAAGTTGGCTTGCATAAAAATTTCTTTCACGGTTCTCTTTGGTGTAACAGAGTTGGAGGCAATCTAGGTGTTAATCTCCAAAGGATAACTAAAATGTAATGGATGAGAATTCCATTGCTACCCTAGACTCAGATATATCTTCCATCTACGCAACCAAAAAACCAGACAAATTATATGAAACAACAGTTTTTAAGACACTGGAAATCAAGCTGTGAAAAACAATGTTCCCTGAGAAATAGGAAATAAATTAGGCACATCCTACATCTGCCCTATTTCATTGCCTTGAGGTTTCTCTGCCACAGGACAGGTAGTGGGAATCCAGAAGGAGTTCAGCAGACTTACTGAGTTTTAGAGCCACCACTGACAACGCAAGGAGCCACTGAGGTTAGAGCTTGCAGGACAGAATACTCGAACAGGAGATGTGCAGAGGGTCTTGCTTGAATGTACATGACAGTCCCGGCTAACATGTGCATATGAGGAAATCAGTCAAGGCCAGGGGCTAAAACATAGAAAGGATTAAAGAACAATGCCCTGCACTCACGCAGGGTTGGAAATGTGGCCGTTCTCACTAGCCAGACTAGAAAAACTCACAAACAGTGGGGCGTGGAGTCTTGTCTCAATAGTGGGGAATAATTAATCTCAGACAGAGCACAGCTCTGGACACGTCTAACAAATCATAAAAGTAAGATTTAAAAGGATCAAACTGTTTTAAAATAGCTAAGTGACATTCCAAAACAAAACTAAAGAAGATTTATAGAAATGCAAAAATATCCTGGACTCAAGAAGATAAAATTCACAATGTCTGGCCTTCAATCAAAGATTACTAGGAAATACCACCCATAATGAGAAAATAATCAATGGATTGAAACTGATGCAGAACTGATAAAGACGTTAGAATCAGCAGACTTGGACATTAATATAGTCGTTAGAACTGTACTCCAATGTTCAAAAATTTAAATAGAGATATAGAAGATATTGAAAAGACACAAATGAAACTTCTAGAGATGAAAAACTACAGTGCCTGTAACAAAAATATACACTGGATGGGATTACTGGTTGATTAGAAATGGCAGAAGAAAAACTTGGTGAACCCGAGGATATAGTAATAGAAACTATCCAAACTAAAATGCAAGAAGGAAAAAAGAACCAAGAGGTGATAAGAACATCAGTGAATTGTAGGACAACTTTAAACAACCTAGTATACACAAAATTGGAGTCTCATAGGAGAGGGGATGGTGAACCAAAAAATATTTGAAGAATTACTGGGTGCAATTTTCCCAAATTTGATGAAATTACAGGAAATATAACACTTATGACTACACCTAAGATGCAAGATTACATATAACATGTAAGATTATGTTCTTATGACTAAATCTCTTTAAAAGAGTATTACAAATATAAAAACAATAACATAGCATTACAAATACTATAAAGACAATAACATATTGTGTGGTTTGTTACATATGTATAAATAAACTATATGAAACTAATAACCTAAAGGCAAGGAAGGAGAAACTGGAAGTATACTGCTAAAAGATTATGCTCTTAACCTCTTAGCTATCTCTTTCAGCTCAGCAAACCTCCACTGTCCAATGGGTTTACTAAGTAACCAGCTTGCCTTTCTGGATTTCCTTTTCTCTAGGATTCTGCTCCATAATTTATCACTAGCATGTTAGCTCCTCCAAGCTTTTTCAAAGATTTTTCCCCAGAGCTCATCTAAAACGTTTAGTTGTATTCCACATAAGAGTTTGTCTAAATAGGTTAATCCCCCATTACAAGTGGAAGTTCCATCTTTTTTAATATTATCTCCCCAATTCTCTAGTCTTTCTTTCAAAAATTCCTATTATATGAATTTTGATATTTTTTATTCTAAACTCCATATTTCTCAAGCTTTCATATTTTCCAACATTATTGAGTTTTTTTTCCATCTCTGCTGTATTCTGGCTAATTGTTGCATATTTATTTCAGCTCACCATTTTATCCTCATTTATATCTAATTTGCTGCTTAAATTGTTGATTAGATTTTTTTATTCCAGAGAGTTTTTCATTTCTAAAAGTTTGATTTGCTTCTTTTTGCAGATAACTTCTTCTTCTTTTATTGTGTCTGCATTTTCATAGGATCTTAATTACTTTTTAAATATGTTGATGGTATTAAACTTAATCAGTTTGTGTTCCCTTTTTGATTATTTTATTATTTCAAGTGTTAAAGGCTTTAATACTGGGGCCAACTCGGTGGCACAGCAGTTAAGTTCACACATTCCACTTTGGTGGCCCAGAGTTCCCTGATTTGGATCCTGGGTGTGGACCTACTCACCACGCATCATGCCATGCTGTGGTAGGTGTCCCACATATAAAGTAAAGGAGGATGGGCATAGATGTTAGCTCAGGGCTAATCTTCCTCAAAAAGAAAAAATAAGGCTTTAATATTACTGTAAGTTAAATGTACTAACTCTCTTTTGGTGCATCATTTAACTTCCTAAATTTTTATTCTGAGCTAATCTCTATCCTCTTTTTCTTTTCTCTCTGTGAAGATACTTTTGTAGCATAGATTATGAAACTGTCCTGCCAGAGAGATTTTGTGTTTACTTCTGCAAGAAATCCCAGTGATATCACAGACCCAGAATCAGTGTTCATTTTATTCTCTGAATATTTGGAATCGAGAAATGTGGTTGTAAATATGATCCACAAACTGAGAGGTTGCTTCAGCTCATGGGAATATTTCCTAACCCGTATTTCAGGCAGAAAGGAAAAGAATGAAATATTTCCCTGACAAATCCTTTGATTTGTTTTTCTTTCGTATTCTGCCTTCAACTTAGGGTAGAACATTTCTAGGGTTAAGACTTTCATTTTGGGAGCCTCTGTTCTAAACTTCCATGCCCCTGGACTAAAGTCTTTCCTCTCTGTTGCTATAGGCACAAAACCCCTAGTCGCTAGGCTTGAATATCTCAACTTGAGCACTATTGCCATTTTGAGCCACATGCTTCTTTGTTCTGGTTTTCTTGTGCATCGTAGGATGTTTAGCAGAATTTCTAGCTCCTACCCATCAGATGCCATTAACACTGCTCACACCACCCCACCCCCACAGTCGTGGCAACCAAAAATGCCTCTTGATATTGTCAAATGTCCCCAGTGGGGTGTGGGTGGGTGAGTGGGTAAAATCGTCCCCATTGAGACCCACTGCTGTGGGTTATTCATCTCAATTCCTCGCAGATGCCACCTCCACCTGCCTTCTAGCCCCCCCCTCCGTCAAAGCAGGGCTGCAGCAACTCCTCACACAGTGATTTCAGGGTTTTTCAGGACACTCCTATTTCACTCCTGGCACCTGAGAAATTCTCTTTCAATCTAACAGTCTCAGCTACATATATAAATTATGGATGTCTAAATTTAGCTTGTGTATATGTTTCCAGTGAAAGGGTTTTGGGGTTATTTGAGTATGGGATTTATTGCATAGGCAGGAAGAAATTCTCTGACTCTTCAAAAGGTTAACCTGGTGCTGAAACCTGCTGTTCGAAAACCTGGAAAACTAATATAAATTCCCAATAACCTAGTCAAAGAACATCCCACTGGCTATTTTAAGCCTTGGAAATATCAGAAACATCAAATATCAAATATCGCTGTGAACACCAATGAGTTACTGAGATTCTACTGTGTGGAGAAGGCAACTTTCCATAATTTAAAGATCTCTAATCTAATGCACAGGCTGTGTGTATTCATATTCCTTTGTTATCATTTCTAGAAACAACGATGAGGAATGTCAGGCAGACATTGTCTGAGATGGTTTGTCCAATTACTACGACCTTAAGAGGTGTAACCTATACAAAAAGAGATAAAGCCCTAACTCTATTCTGATAATGTACTACTTTAAGTATCAAAATAGCTCAACATAAATTCTTGGGTAGCTAGCAAATAATTTGTTGCAAAGAAAAGAACGTTGGATATAGAATCAGAAATCCTGGATCAAATCCTGCCTCTTCAATTGTGTGATCTGAGAAAATGGTCTTAACTTCTCTTAGTTTCAATTTCCTTGTCTTATTACAATAATTACTGCCTTACTCAAAGGTTTTGTAGATTTAATGAGATAATATTTGTGTATTTTTTTTCTAAAATGTAATGGGCTAGCTAATTATAAGATATACATAATTCACAGATAAATCTATGGAAAATGTAAAGTTTGGATTTTCCCAAATTGCAAATGCAAATAATAGACAAAGTAAAACTTCAAATTCACATTTCTAACACAAGGGTTTGTTGCCTCTACCCAACAGAGAACTAGCTAGTCAAGAATCGAGTCATATATAGAATATATGCTACTTTTTCTTAAAGTTCTCCGAAGTGAACTGAGTCCAACTACAGAAATATGAGCCTTTAAATATTTGGCTTTTCCACATATAGACAGTCAAATTCCTTTAAAAGACCACTGCTATTTTGGAATTCTGTTGAAAGCCTGATTTCAGTTATTTTGACACAATTCTGGGTTGTACTGCTAAAATATTTCGGGATAATTATAGAAACATAATACTCTGTTATTTGTCAAGAGGGAAAAAAATATCCATCAGACCATATCATTTTTCAGACTACTTGTAGACCAGCCAGTAACTGCAAGGAGGGAGCATGAATTATCTTCAACTTTCTTTGAGTTATTCACTATGTACCATGCACGATTCTAATTGTTTCAAAGGCATCTCAGTTAAAAATAAGTGGTTTTTTTCAGCTAAGTGTTCTACATTTTTGTTTATTATGCAGTAACTTTATATCACTACTGAATTATAGAAGATAAACTCATCTTTATTGACAATATGTGTGTATATACAAACACACATACATATGGAATATGTATATATTAATACATATTATATATATATATATATATATGGATTTCTGATAAGAGTAAGAATGGATTTCTGGTAAGAAAGAAGATAAGGACAATGAATTAGCTCTTCCTCCATTGAAAGTGATAAACTTTTTTCCCACGTGGAATAGTATGTTATGGTGAACATACTAATGAAATGAAATTAGGAACATAATAATGATAACAAGGTAACATGATGTAAGTGGAGGAAGCACTGGAGGGAAAATCAGAACTACCATCGGAAAATGGTTGGAGGAAGGGGGGTTAGAGAGTGGAGATGGATAAGAGAATGCCTTGAGTGCCCCCTAGAGGTAGGTGTGTGCAGGTGATTCTCCTCTGCATCTTTTTTTCTTGTCCTTATCCCTGGGCAATTAGACAAAGGCTGTTGTTCTGGAGTGGACAATATGACATCAAGGGAAGAAGAAAATCCTTACCCATTTTATTCTAGTCCTTTAAATTGTTTCTTAATGGCCATCTGGGGAAAATAGCATAGGCAATAGGAACACCGAAGACTCATTAATAGTTCCTAGTATACTAACACTAATCAAGCAGTGACTGATCTCTCACTTGCCGATTTCTAATCATACATAACTATATGTGCAGCTAGGATTACCATTCCGGAGTATACAATGTGCATCTAATAACAACATATAACAACATACAATGCCAGCGATGTCAAATGACCAAAATTTTCTGTGACCTTAAAAATCATACTTTGAACTTCTCATTATCAATATGATTATTTGGCACCACAGAGTAAGCAAATGCTAACAAAGTGATTATACTCTCATCTTAATCCTGAAATATTTAAAAAGCGTCTTTCTGCTTGTATTATCTTCCCACTCTCTGCTACCTGTGTGGAAGCTTATTTCTGGTTAAGCCTCTTCACCATCAGATCCTAATAGGTGCATCACAGAAATTAATGTTGATCCTTTAACTCATTAAGATGAATTACTCCCACCCAACTTTCTTACTTTTTGTCTGTTTACAAAGTTCCATGGAGCTATAAGAAAAATTTAGAATGCCAAGATATCACCAACATTATTTAGACAATGCAATCAGGATCCCAAAATAAATGTGATCACTGAAGCAGCTTATAATCTGCAGTACAAATTCTACCACAAAGTGGGACTATCAAAAAAGGAAAACATAATATCGCCAGGGCTGAATTCATTGCTGCATGCCACAGAGCATGCTGTTATCTGCAGAGACAGTGTAAGCAGGGGAAACAGTAGAAAGAATAACAGAAAGTTGTTGTGTTTTCAGTTTTGTGTATCTCTAGGATCTCTTCATTCATTCTCATTGTCTAGAATCCACCTACTATGAACTGACAGAAACTTGCATAAATAGTAAGTTGAGAAGGGCTCCAGCTATTCATTGCTGGGTAATAAACCACATCAAAATTTACAGCTTAAAGCAACTACTTGTTCTTTTCTCTTAGGGTTGTGTGGGTGGACTCATCTCTGCTGGCAGCTTGCACTCCAGTTATTTATTGAGACTGTAGTCAGACGGCAGCTGGGCTACAGTCATCTGAATGCTTGACTGGGACAGATGAAGAGATGGCTCACTCCCATGGGAGGTGGTCAAACACTGGCTATTTGCTGGGAGCCCAGCTAGGATTGTTAACCAGAGGACTGACATGTGGCTCTTCATGTGGCTTTGGCTTCTTACATCATGGTGGCTGGATTCCAAGAATTGTCCCCAAATCCAGCATTATAAGAGCCCTAGGAAGAAGCTGCAAAGACTTTTCTGACCCTACCTTGGAACCTCAACAACGTCATTTTCACTGAGTAGATTCAATCAAGTAAATCATTAAGGCGTGGTGCATTTAAGGGGAGATGAATTAGACTCACTCTTGATGTGAGGAGGAGCATGCACAAAAATGTAGGGAAGAAATGGATGGCAGCCATCTTTGCAGACTAGCTACAACAGGAGGTTAATTGTGGCCCTAGGATTTGCATACCTTGGGGAAACAGTTTTCATAACTAAGGCAAACTGACTGACTGCTCTTCGTGAATGACGAACGAAATATTGAGGCACAATTCTACAATGATGGTAGCTCCTAATCCCCAGGTAATTTCTGAATTTCCCTTTTTCCTGTTAGCACTCAATTCAGATATCTAAAATCACTTAATCTCTCATTTCATTGTGAAAAATACACTTACTGACCCCCAAATAACACTTTTAGTTCCTTGCGTTTCTAGCATCCAAATTCTAAATCGAGTAGCCTACCTCTGAGGATACAGCCTACATTCCCTATACCAAAGTTATAACAGGCAAAGCTCCAAGCAATTTCTTGGTCTTGCATTCCTCAAACACAAGCTCATTCTGGCCTCTTTTTATTTGCCCAATACAGAAGGATTCAATGGTTCTTTTAGCCATAAAGGCACGGCTATTGAAAGCTGAGTCAATGAGGGAATAAGTGAGTTTTTGGAGCCCTCTAAGAAATAGAATATCCTTCTTCTTACATGAGCTTCTCCCCAAAACTTTGTCCTTCCTCCACAGTTAATTTCTCTGCCTCTTGAATAAACTTCATTATTGGGTGGAAAATCTTTCTTCAACTCCTTTTGTTTCTGGTCCCATCTCAATTGAAATAGCTTCTCATTTGCTACAGCCCAGCCTAAGGATGAGATGAAATCATGTAAGACTTTCATGAACACCTTCCCACCCACTGACATGTGAGCACCTCATGTTGAGTCTGCTGAGTCCCTAGAAAATAATTTCTATTCCCATAGATGTCAGATTATACTCATTAGATGCAACCGGACCTTGGCTGAGTAGTGGCCCCAACACACAGAGGATTTAAATAAGATTCCTCAATTTTCCAGAATAAATTCCCAAAACAGATTTTGATGAATAGATTTTCACACAATCTGGAATTTTATGAGATAGAACTCTGCCCAGGATAAGTTGAGTCTTGAAATTTAAGAACATGGATAAATATACTCAGGCTCAAGGAGTAAATGCTTATTTTTACCACAACCAGACCCTTAACAAGCAGAAAACTTCGCAGATTCTTACTTAGTACAAATGGTGCCTCCACTTAGGACTTGGCCTAACAGAGAGGAGATCTTAAAAGACCTTGAGATCCTAGGAGAGTTGAGACTGTGTCACCATCCTATTACACTGTTCTTAACCTGTGCAAATTGAAGCATAAACATATGATTTCATAAGGTACTTAATAAAATTTTATAGGCAGGGAATTTCCCTTGTATGAAGATACACAAAAGAGTCCAGGGCTTGAATAAATGCTTCAAATCAAGACGGTAGTATCAAGAGAGTTGATGCAAGAAGAAATTCTCAAACTTTTTCCTATGGTTGCCTCTACTACTCAGGATAAGGATGTGAAAAGCAAACTCTAAGACCACTTACCCAACCCTCCCCCCCACACACACACCCTTACCATCTGCATTATAATCTGTATGAACAAGACTTCACTATGCCCTTGCTTTCATTAGCATAACTTTGCAATCCCAGGAAACTTTTGCCCAGACAAATAGCTTGATTGTTCATCACAGGACTTTCTCCAAATTTCAAATTTCCCCACCATCCTTCAATAGAAAGTATCAACAGATACTTTAGGTCTCCACAATTTTTGAATCCCTAATCTCAAAATCTTCACCTTGTTATTTCCTGCACTCCTAAACTGTCATATCAGGATCTTTTCCCAATCCTCATGAAGACCTCTTATTGAAAGACTCCGCTTAAACCAAACTTCTTATTCTCAACAAAATCGACCTTGCCTTTTCTCCTCTAACAGCTTCAGAGCTCCTTGGAGGTGGCGTTCTCCCTCACCAAGGTGAGCAATTCATTCAGTTTGCTTTATCAACAGCTTGTGTTGGTGATGGTTAGTTAACATTCAACAAAAAGTATTACTCAGACCCCTGAAATCTAACCTGTCAAACTAGTGAAACCAACCTGTCAAACTAGAGGGGGGTGAAGCTTGGGTGAGCCTGGCAGTATGGCATCAAAAAGTCAAAAGTGTAGCTGCTATCGTCCCCTTCATCCCAGCTCCATAAAGGACGTGTCCAAGGGGATGTTATACTTCCTGAAATTTTGAGGTCAGGTCTTCGCTATGGAAATTCATAAACAGAAGCTTCATTAAACTGGAGTCAGAAGGTCCAAAGGAGGTAGGGAGGAGCTCCTGCACCCTGCATCATAGCAGAGCCCAATAGAAAGAAAAATTTCCTCTTCTTGACCAGCAAGAAGTTCAGCCAAGGACAGACTGTCACAAGACAGCCATTGAAAAGTCACTACACATGGAACTCTCAATTCCGCCAATGGACTCCTCGTTTACAATAGCCCTCCCGACTTCCCCTTACCCCGATAAGAGAATTTCTCCTCCCTTTGTTGCAGGGGACTTGCTGGTGGATCACCACGGTTGCAAATCTGAATTGCAATTCTTCGCTGATCCCCTATTAACCCACATTTGCTGGAGAGAGAACTGGCTGTCTCCTTATTTAAGGTCAACATGGCTTTGAGGCACTACTCAGAACCTCCCAAGTCCTCTGGCTTTTGCAGACAGACGAGGTCTGGGAAGCCATCTTCCCTGGTGCATCACAGATACACGCACATACACACACGCGCGCACACACACACATAGAGAGGGAGAAAGGTGGAGGGGGAAAGAGAGCGAGGCAGGCACGGGCTGTCCCTGTTCTTGCCATCTACTCACCTTGAAACAAGATAGAGCACTTGGCACAACTCAAGAACAGATCCAGCCCCTTAGCACATTAAAATATCGATGTTTTACAGAAGGTGTATCCTAGAGGGAGATGAGGAAGAAAATGTATAGCACACAGCACAAACTTAGTCAAATTCTGAATAGACATATCCCTTCTTTCATCCTCAAAGTTCTTAAAATGAGCAAACCACCCCTCTCTCTCCTTTCTCTTCCCTCCCCTCTCATGTGAATCGTTCCTACAGGACAGAACAATCCAGCCCTTCCTTCCTGGGCAAAACAGAAGCCGACAATTAACTAAAACCCTCCTCACTTGGAAGTCCCCATGGGGGACAGTCTACTGTTACTCAAAGCAGAACAAAGGAGGCGGTCTCATCTCCTCAGAAGAGTTTATCACAGAATTTACCCCCAAATTTCACAGATACGTGCCACTCATACAATATTCAAGTGGCCAGGCCTCAGCCATTGAACTTTGATTAAATCCGTATCATGTGTACACTGAAAACTGAAGCAATATCCTCACAGAGAAAGAAGTTTTTAATGAAGGAGAAGTAGCAGGAAGCTATGGGTAAATATTCAGTGACCTGGAAAATTAAAATGAGGATTAATTTCAACTAACAACCTGGTATGTGTGTGTATGTGTGAGTGTGTGTGTGAGAGAGAGAGACAGAAATTTATTTTAAATAGTGAAAAGCCAAATATCTTTGCACTAGTTTCTGAGGTAATTTGCTTGTTTGTTTATTCTGTCACATGAGAAAATGCATAGATCTGATTTAGGGCAAAAAATTGAACACTGAATATACATAATAATAGATATATACATATAGGCATAGTGACACCCACATTAACATTTAAAAGGTATGCTGTTTTTGTCGCGTTTGTTTCTTAAAGCCTTGTGTTATTTAAATGAGAAAGATCACTGGAGCTTAGAGTAATTTGAGAGGGAGAAAAAGCCGTTTGGCAAAGGGGATAAATCTCTGGATTTAGAGAAGAAAGTGTAATATTATCTCTTTCACTAACTAATTGTGTAAGTTTGGCCTGATGTCATCCTCAATTAAAACCTTGGACTTTTTTTTTTTCCAGCAAAATGAAGAGATTGATTTAAGATAAGGCTTAGCCCTATTCTGTCTGTGGACATCCTGGGTTTATCATTGTTTTAAAAAGTGTGGCCGTGGCCAAAATTTACATTTGTTTTATACAAATATGTAATCACAGTGTATGAGATGCATCAATGTAGGAGCAGCTTAACAATAATTTGGTGGGTTTTCAGTTATTGTGGCGACTGCTGTTACCGCTATTGTTCTGGGAAAGCAAATTTTCTTTGCTGATTGTCACTGTTCTGAGGTGTGTGCATCAAATAATAGGCAGTTTTCAAGCCTCTTTGACAGGTGCAATTACACGCACCCAGGCACCCACAAATAAGCCCGATGAAGTCAGACATCTGTTTTCCTGCACATGCTCCTCTCATCCCACTGGTATCTCATGATCTTTTCTCGAGTGGAGAGTGAGAAATGGTGAGTTCTTGGGAATTAATCCTGAATCAGTCCTCTAACAGCCCCGCCGTTAGCTCCAGAATTTACCCTAAAAATCTGAGTTACCTGCCTATACGCATTGAAGTCTCATTTGATCCAGTGTGGGAAGGCTAAGGCTTTAAATAAAGACGAGGTAGTCTCTACAGTCTGCTTCACCAGCAATGAAGAGAAAGAAAAGATCCTACAATCATGAATTCCAAGAGAGGTTGACCACAAAGGGTGGATGAATAACTGACCATCAGAAAATAAAACCTACAGACAGAGCATTAACCCTTTGCTCTTCACACTCGATTTTATTCCCCTTAAGAATTGGAGCTCAGTGACTGTCCTTGTCCTGAGCTCTGGCCATTCTCTTGGAAGAGATGACATTACTATTGCACAGTCTGGGACAATGAGGACCACAAGAGGCTTGTTCACACAAGGATGGGGTTCTGCTTTGGCTAGACATTAATTTCTTTCATTTCGTAAGTATTCATACTGTTTTGAACTGAATTGAATAGAAATATTCCTCTTTTAGTATATCTGACTTATACACTGTGGGTATATGTCTATCAATGAAGTACATGCAATCATGTCCCCCAAGATTTAGTTAATAAAATCATCCCTTTGATGAGTTTTGAAGGACCCCAAATGGAAATTTTACTTGAACATGGAAAGTCTGGAGGAGAGAGCTTCTAAGGCCGCTAAGTGGGTTAAGAAGGGAAAATGTGAGTGCATGAGAGAGAGTGAGAAATGTTTTCCCATAACAACATAAAAAAGACCATATAAGAGATAATTCTATATAAATGGCTGATTCACAGGAGGGTTCCGTATGACTCCCATAGTACATGCCTCCTAGAGTATGATTATAACACATTCATTTGTTGAACGAGTTTACAGCGTGTTTGGGGCACTGTGGTGGGTGTTAGGTAGGCAGTGCTAAGAGAAGCTGGTCTACCCCCCACCTCCACCATCATGATGCGTCCTGACTATCAGTATGAACTTTCATTATATAGATCAACACACAGATACATATGTGATTTTAATTTTGGCTATGTGCATAATTGTTATCCAGTATTCAATATTAACGAGTCCTTATTGAGTACATTCTAGATATCATACTTTGAGGAAACAAAAGTAATATAAACCAGACTTTGAGAGTCTTGAGACCCAACTGGAGGTAGAGAACCACATATTTACATTTTTTGAAAGCACAATTGAGCAGGAAAATTGAACACAGCGTCTAAAATTGTTGGCGATATTTGTCTCTGAGAGGCTGGCCTATGACTATATCTTCCATCTAGCTTATTATATATTCATTTCGTATATTCCACATTTCTTGATTGAAATACAAGAGCTGTTTGAGCATCTATGAATGCAGTGCCAAATAAATGGTGAAGATAAGTAGTACATGACATCAGCTATAGGAAAGCATCAAAGGCTGGAGAGCAACAGAAGAAAGGATGTGCAAGTTGGCAAAAGACCAATTGGTCTACTTTGATAGAATAGTATGATCAAGAAAGCAGAGAGGAGGAAGCCATATTCCAAGTACAAGTCCCAGTGTGTGACAAAGACCTGAGACGAGAGTTTTAATGTTAGCATCTAGAATGCCTTCAAAAAGAGTTTCAAGTTTACATAAAACGACAATTGGAATCGAGGCTGGGAAAGTCAATTGGGGCTGGCTTGTGGAGGGCACCCCATAGTCATGAGGATTTAAACAGTGGAGAATCATTAGAATTTGAGGAAATTGGTCCTAATCAGCATTTATCCAGATAATTCTAACAATATAGAATAAAATAAACTGGAGGTAGAGGGTGAGCAGGGTTTGGGCACAAGTACTGGATACTGCAAGACCGTTTAATCGCTCCGACTTAATGTGGGGGGATCTGAACAGAGCAGTAGCACTCAGACTGAAAAGAAAGGAATAGATGCAACAGTTTTGATTCAGAAATAACTGATCGGACTTAAGAGTCCATGATGACTTCAATATATCAAGCTTCAGTGACACAGGAATTGCCATTTTTTAGAGAGAACATAGCTCAGAGGATTAGGCTACCTGGAAGAAAGAGAATGAGTACATTTGTAGGCATATTTTGAGTGTGAAGCTACAACAGTGATGCCCAGGGAGGTGGTACCTTGGAATTCAGGCAAGAAGTGAGAGTAGTATATTTAGGTTTGAAAGAATAGAATCATGTTGGTGGTAATTTGATAATTCAGCTCTTTTATGGCAACTTTCAACTTTGTGTCCCGTAGCTTTTAGCACGTTTCTTGAATCATGTTGGAAATGTAATAAATGATTGCCCAGTGAGAAAAAAATGAAGACATGACAGAAATCTCAAAGGAAGAGTGTATAGACTCTTATAAGCAGAAAATTGAAAATTGATTTCTGTCGGAGTTGTATATTTGAGGGGTAGGGTCTAGCCCAGAAGCCTAGAAGTCCATCAAAAGATGGTAAGAGTGTAAAGAGAGTGTAGAGCTCAGGAAGTTAAGGCAGCAGAGAAATTTAGGGAATAAAAGGTGGAAAATAAAGTAAAACTCTGCAGAGATCAAAGAGAAAGAGAGTAGAAAATAGATCATAGCTTTTGGCCTAAAGGAGCCTTTTGTGACCTTGTAAAAGGCTAGTGATTTTAATGGGAGAAAGAGTGGAAGTTACATTGTAAAGGTGTTAGACAATGAGTAAATTCTGAGGTTGCAGAGACAGCCCATAGGAAACCTCAACTCAGAAGTCTAGGGGTGAAAGAAGAAAGAGATGGCAATGATGGTTGCTCCAAACAGGGTGAGGGTTGAGGGAAAAATATGTATGAAATTAGAGGAGATTTCAGCCTATCAACAGAAAGAAAGCAGAATAGCTGTTTCTAAGACTTTTTTTCACTCTTGAATTTGTTTAAAACATCGTTTTCTGCCTTATTTTGCTGTATATCCCACTACCTTTCCAGGATGAGTTGTTAAATACAGCAGTTTTAAGCACATGTCGGCGAAGGCACTAACTTTCTTTCTGTTAATTCTTCCATTGATGCTGTAATCTACTCGAAATGATTCACTCTCATTTCTTGGGATGAGCTGCTGCGGAAGAGAATAAATTGATTAAAGAGAGGAAAAGAGCTGCAAAACCGAATAATGAACACATTTTTTTTTTTACTCAGCAATGTTTGGTTAGCTACAACTGATGCTTGTTATTGCAAAAGATCTTGCCTTATGAACTTTCATGGGATTAGTGGAATTGGGAAGCATTATTTAACGTTTTGCCTCATTTACTGTAATTTAGGAAGCGAAACGTACAATGGCCAAACCCGAAGCACTTTAGCAATGACACTGCCTTATAAGGCACATGCGGCCAGCCGCTTCCCACACTGTGGTATTTTGCACTTTTTCTCTGCTATGTGTGTGCATGTTTTATGTATGTGGGTAATATGTGAATAAGGTAAAGGCATTTAAAAAATTGCAAAGTACTTTTAAAAAATGTTTTTTCCTTATTCACTATAAATCCTGTTGTACAGATGAACTACCTGGTCAAAACTATTAGGCTAGTTCGTTGATGCTTAATTTTTTTTCTGTCCAGTATATAAAGCTCTTTGAACAAATGAACCAAAGAATTTTACAGAGGAAGACATGTGTCATTTCTTCTTTAAGTCTGCGGTTCCCAAGCCTGACCTATTAAACTAGGAAGCAATCTTTGAAACAATAGTAATAATCATAGAAAATATCCTATAATACTTTATAATTTAAAAATAGTTTACATCAATGCTATGGTTACATTTCTTTTATACTCATGATCTACAAGGTGAGAATGAAGCTGAAATAGCTAAAATGCCTTTTTAAGAATGGCTAGAGCATCATGGAAATACAGAACTGCCCTAATCATCTACACAACTATAAAACTTTACATATTTGTTAAAGACTTATTTCTAAAGAGGTAAAATCAATGCTCTGATTTTATTGGCTGTTCTTCATCTGCAGGACTATGGAGAAGAAATTAAGATGAGTAGAAGAAATTAAGAGATATTGGGAAAGCTTCCAAAGCGAAAAATAAAATCAGGTCTTATACTCAAATATTGATCAATGGCTACAAGTTGTCTGTAAATTTTTATTAGGCACATATTTTGAAACGGTGAGTCAAACCGTGGAAAGCAATGCCCATCTAATAACCGTCACTCTGACAGTAAGGAAATCAGACCTAAATCTCTGGAAGCCATTCCACTCACTTTCCATATTTGTGCTATGAACACGCATGAACCTCTGCTAAACGCTTGTTGTTTGTGGTGTTTGCAAGGTTAAGTCTCTCAGAAGGCAGCCTTATTTGGGGGGATGACACAAGACTAGAGAGCACGAGGATACGAATTCGAGTCTTAATTCTACCACCTGATGGCTGATGTTGCACACTTTGCGACAAGTGTTGTGAAGCTTTTTAAAGGTTCTTTGCTCTAGGATTTTAGTGAGGTTTAAATGAGATAATGCTTATGAAACTGCTTTTTAGTATTAAAATTCTACAGAAACGTTAAGAGTTCTGATGTATTTGCCAAAGGGAAGCTGAGCTGTTATTTGGAATGGCTTTGTGGGAATGTTTTCAATGGGAAAGAAATTGCCTGTGACAAGTCCCAATCATGAATGTGAATCTTGCTGGCAAATGGGGCAGATCCCGGGAAAAACACATCTTGATATCATCTTTGTATCCCTCTAATGTCTCTGTGACATCAAGGTGGAGTGGAGTGGGGAAGCTGCTGCTGTTTCTGTCACTGTTATGATCGCTATTCTCAGATTATTAATAGAAAAACCAGAAACAAGATAAGGTGAGTGTATGTGTGTGTGTGTGTGTGTGCGTGTGTGTGTTTGTGTAATTTTAATGCTTGGCACATACAAAACACTGAATAAATGATGTTATTGCTGCTGCAACTGTTTTTATGCTATTCCATTCAAAGAGATCAAGTTTTTTTTACTCAAAGATAGTCTTAATGGGGTCCGGCCCTATGACTGAGTGCTTAAAGTTCTGTGCACACCGCTTCAGCAGCCCAGGATTCATAGGTTCAGATCCTGGGTGGGGACCCACTCCACTCATCAGCCATGCTGTGCAACCACCTCACATATAAAGTAGAGAAATATTGGGACAGATGTTAGCTCAGGGCTAATCTTCTTCACCAAAGGGGGAGAAAAAAGATCATTACAGGTCTGAGAGTAGTCCTTTGATGTCAACAGATAGTATAGAGGACAGGTCTTTGGTTTAATTTGGCAACAAGCTTGAGTGAATATGTAAAATTAACCATGGATGACGTGATAAAGAGGCAATATCAGTATTTTAAAATGTTGACTGCAATATCCAATGCTGAGAAATTTAGTTGACAATAAGTTCTTGCAGGGGAGGAAGAAATTTTCCTCCACCTTTCTAGGTGCTCCTGGCTGGTCTAAGCATTAAATTGACACGAGGGAGAAAAACAGAAGAAAATCAAAGTTTAATAGCATGTATACAGGGAGAAACCCAGGAAAACTGAGTGACCCTCCAGAATGGCTGAAGCCACTGCCTTAATTACCATCTTTAGCTAAAGACAAAGGAGGGTGTTGGGGGTAGTGGTTTGGGACTTCAAAGGGGAGGAAGGCAATTTACAAGGAAATGGAAAAGCAAATGTTTACTAAACAAATGTTTGCCGTGGTAAGCAAAGACACATGGGGCATAGAGAGGTCTTTGATCAAATGGGCCTTGCTAGGTTCCTCCTTGTCTGCCACACCTAATTCTTATTACACTATAGTTATCTATAGTGATAGCTCCCTTCTGAAACAGACCTTCTATCTTAGATTCTTTTAGGCACTTAGGGGGAAGGTCAAAGTTTCTTCCTGAGTCTTTTGTTCTCAAGAATAATCAAACCGAAATAATCAAGCCAAAGAGACACATTTGGGGGTGGCAAATTTTGTTCCTCTACATTCTAAAATTGGGAGTTTTCAGAGTAACAGCAACAATAGTAATTAATATGAGCTGAGCTCTTATTGTGTGCCAGATGTTATGGATGTTCTTTGTGAGCATTATCTCATTGGAATCTTGCAAAACCCTATAAAATCAGTATCATAGAGATTTATTGATGAAGAGACCAGGCACACTGTTGGTAAGTGGCTGAATCTGGCTGTGAATCCAGGTGGTATAACGTCAACTCAGAGGTCTTACAAAACCATGCTAGTCTCCCTCCCAAAATACTGTTGAGGTTTAAACCAAACTAATGGGGCTGTAGTGTATGCGAATGGGGACCTAGCGGATCCTCTTTTACACTTTGCTGCCCAACCACCAGAGTCTAAAACAAACAATAAGAGTTATGGATAACTGCTGATTTGATGCGGGACGATCAGGATAATAAGAACACCATAAGTCCACATCACATGAGAGCATTTGAAGTGATATTTATTCTGTCTGATAATATGTATGAGTGATCTTCAAATATTTCAAGGACTATCAGATGGAAGAGCAATTAGAAATACCTCCTTAAGGATTCTTTTAGGATCGTTGGTTAGAAGTTAAACTGAGATGGTATCAGCTGTGATATATACGCTGGAAGTTTCTTTAGAGCAAACCAAACAGATAATGCAACAGTCTGACTCCAGATGTCTCTACATCTAGCCCTGTTTCATTACAGATGTTTAAGCATTGTTTTCTTATCTGGTATGTGGCAGAGCGCATTTAGATAAACAATAGGGATCTGACTAGATGACTTTGAAGTCTCTTCTGGCCTTTGGTTTCTGAGATTTTAAGAAAATGGCCAATTAGGCCTTAAAACTCTGTGCCGAAGACTGAAAACTACAACCGTGAGTGTGTTCACAGACTTCCTTTACTCCAAGTCAACTAGAAGAAGTATGTGCCTGTAATCCTATTTGTTCCCTATCTCTGCCCCTCCTCAAGGGCAAGGATGCTATTTTCCTCCAAGAGAGGACCAGTCAATCTACATAAGAGCAAAGGAGAGGAGCATGAGAGTATCATAGGGGCATGTATACCGCAGGTTGAAGAGAATTGAACAAGAGCATCCTAGAGTTGTTCAGATGGTGGATACGAAAATGGTTGATATGAGCTTCTGTAACTAAAGTCAACATGACAGGCAATCCCTGTGATGTCCTTTGAGAAGCAAAGGTAAAGAATTGTCTGTTTCTTTAAATACTTTTGGGCAGTAAACTACGTTTCTTCAAAACAACATCCTTCTGGGACTGAATCATCATCTTTTTGTTTCCTAGGGCAATAGTTGGAAGACTTACATGCAGGATTCGGGATTTTAGTTCCAGTGCCCAGCTGTACTCAGTCAGGATGAAAGTCATCACTGGAAATGTGAGTCAGTGTATTTTCATCCCGACTGCTAAGCTGTTGGAATAATAAAAACTGATGATGAATGGTCCGTCAAATTGGGAATTACGCAAAAAATGTTGAAGAGTTCCTGAGAGGATGATATCCTAGTAATGTTGTCACAGTTTTGGAAAAAGTCCTATTTATTTCTTAATATTTTAACCAGAAACACAAACTTAGGCATGTTTCCTAACTTGAGAAAAACTCAGCAAAGTACCCTACATGACATGAACTATAAAGCTGGAGTTTATGGTGTTTTTTTTTGTTCTGTTTCTCCCCAAATTTCAGATACCCCCTGATGTCACGAGGATATTGAGAGAAGGGCTTATCTACTTTGTCTGTTTGAGACTTTGGCTTTGCTTCCACGATCAAGATCACATAATCTATCATTTAAACAGACTCTGCAGTGATGATGGTACAGGTTGCTAGTTAACTTTAAAGTTAAGACATTAGTGACAGGTAGAGGCCAAGGGCTTAACCATGATCTTGACACCAGTAACGCCATTCATTGGACTATTAACAAATATACTTCTCTTTCCCCCACACCTGTGGGGTGGAATATACTTCTCTCTCTCTTTACTTTGGGTTTGGCCATGTGGCAAGGGTGCCTTCTTGCTGTGTCCTCATATGGCAGAGAGAGAGATCGTGTATCTAGTCTTTAAAGGCACTAATCCCACCACGAGGGTTCTACCCTCAGGAAATAAGCACTTCCCAAAGGTCTCCTCTACAAATACCATCTCACCGGGCACTAGAGTGTCAAAACATGAATTGGGGCAGGGACAAAATTCAGTCCGTGGCACTCTGAGAAATGGAACGTGGGCAAAGATGACCTTGTGCCATCTCCGAATGAAGATGTCAAGAGACATCCTGAGTCCTCTTGCTCGCCTACACTCCTGCTGTACACTTCGAGAAGAACACTACAGTATAGGTGGTCCCCAAACAAGAAAACCTGAGCCTCATACACAACCTGGAGCATGGCTGGGACAGCCAACCTGCAAATATAAGAAGAAAACCAGCAGTTTATTGTTGGAATTAGCTTCAAAAAAGGGGGAAAAACCTGTCGAATCCAATAGAACAATGAGAAAGAGGCTCAGGCTCAGAGAGGAAAAAATGTCATTGATTACAGACAAAAACTCTTAAGGGACCATAAGACTGATACTTCTTTGACGAATACTGACATGAATACATGATAGAGTTGGAATTCTTATGCCAAAAAATAGCTTATTGATACCAACAAGGGTAAACGTCTTCCATTTTCGTACTTAGAGTCAGAAAACAGGAGGAGCACATGACATTTAGATGAAGTGCCACACAGACACACCCAGAGGCAGAATCAAGACCAGGTTGGAAATAGCCCCTCACCTGCTCGCACTGTGGTGGAGCTGGGCAGGTGCACCTGGGCATCTAGCCATTTACACTTCAGAGACCCCAGGAAGGATGGAAAGTATGATTGCATTTCAGCATTGGGTAGGAGGGACATCTAGTGGCAGCTGGAAACTGGGAGGGTTGTCAACCGGGAAGCACATACCCTTGAGCGAGTTAATGCACAGAGGGTCTGAGTGGGAGGTGCTGACAGAGTGTGTCTGTTCTCCAGGAAGCCATTCATCCACCAGTTTTGAGTTTTGAGAAAAGATATTCAGAAGGTTATAAAAAGACAACGCCTGGTGGTATCTTCAAAGGCATCTAAGAATATTTACATACACTCTCTTATGGACATGTGCCATCATAGAAATAATTGTAACTTCTAGGAGCCACATTATATTTTGGGGTGTGTGCATGTGTGTGTGTTAAAAACATAGAGAGAGAGAATCTGCAAAGATTGACCAGGAGAACCTTATGGCATAGTAAAGCACATATAGATGAAAGGAAGGGAATAAAGGAGGGAGGGAGGGAGCAAAAAAGGATTTCAATCCTCTGGCTGCCCCTCAACTGGGCCACCTCTTAATCCCTCGGGACAATGTTATCTTTGTCTGCTTGACTTCTCCATCCTCTAAGGTGTGTGGCTTCCTATAAAAATGGATTTTAGAACTCTCAGATGTATCCAAAAAATGAGCAGAGGGGGATTGGCCCTGAGAAACGGAAAAAAAAAAACTGAAAGAGAATGAGGCTAAGTTGCTCTATATGGTACAGATCAGAGAGGGTTGGGGGAAAGAGGCAGGAATAAAGAGACAGAGATGGAGGGACTACAGGAATGGAGGGAGAGCTCCGGCATGGTGATGAGGGACTCGCTCTTGAGCAGCCTTAGGTGAGAGGAAACTGTGCAGGAGAGAAAAGAAAGGAGTGTTGTCAAGTTTATTTTAATATAATTAAGATGGGTTTTTTTGACTGATATGAGTTAAAGATTGGAATTATTTTAATTATTATTTTGACTAGCTTTTATCTTGGTACTTAGTGAAAGCCCTACCACGTAGTACCTGTCCAATTACTGCTCCTGAATGAATGAATGAATGAATGAATACGTTCAATTGCCATCCTAAAAGCTCAGGTTGGTCCGGTTCAACTATTACGAACAATTGGTAGAATGTGGTCATACCTGCTGCCACAACACACTATGAAACCAGAATTCCACAAGTGTGGCCTCAAACCACCTTTTTAAACCAGTTCAACTTAGCATAAAATGAGTGATGGTGCATTGCATTCTGTTCACTGAAATTGTTCATGTAAGATTGCAAAGATGAATCGGAAGACATAGGAAGCCCTGAAAATCCAGGTGTTTAAATACCGCACATGTTTAAAACATGTCTTTTCCAATGAGATCTGTTCCCTCAAAAACCTAATAATTCCCATCTCTATTTTCCTTCCTTATTTATGCTTGAGTTCTGTTATTTACTTGGAGTCTCTTCTTCTTTCTCTTCACCTCTCTCCTTTTTCAGGACACATCTCAAAACTTTTTCATCTGTAACATGATGATTTTTGAATGTTAGAAGGATCTGAGGCCTTTTCCAACTCTTTCTTGAGACTTCCCTTCACACGTTGACACACAACACAAACTTGTGCCTGGAAGGGAAGAACCTTTTGGGTGCAACCTGTGCGTGGCATACTGAAAGCTCATGGCTCCCAGGCAAGCGAGGTGGCTTTTCTTGGGCTCTTCACAGAATCATTGTGGCAGCCCTCTTTCTCAGGCTTTCATCCCTGTTGGTGTGCTTGTGTAGAATTTTATCTCTTTGCTTTCTCTACTACAAGTTATTTGAGGAAAATATCCTGTCTTATTCATCTTCCTGGCCATTTAAAAGAAACATTTAAATATAAGGAATGCTTTAATTATTGAATCAAGTCTGGCAGGAAATCGATTTGGCAGCAATTTACTGGTAGTTTGCGCTATTGAATGTATCTATAATCACAAAATTGTATTTCTTTGAAACTCTTCCATTATCTAAAAGTTTTGAAATTCGAGTGGAATGGAGTCCCCTCCAATTGCTTCCAATTAGCAACATTTCGTTGCATGCCTGCACTGTACACAAATGCATTACCATATGATGGTAAATTCTGTGGGCTTTCATTGTTTCCTTGTTGTGAGATTTTGTTAGACTAATTACTGCCTCTTATTTTTCTGGCCTGAAGTTGTTTTTTTTCAAAAGAATAACAGTCCTTTGAACTCAGCAGGGGAGGAGAGGATGTCATGAGCATGCCAGTCTCCAACCTTTTCTTTCTCCAAGGTAGTGGTCGCTCTCTCTGCTTCCACGTTGATCGGTAGAGTTTGAGATAGCTATATTAGAATTCAGCTGGGTATTTTTGGCTCAAGTATTTGATGTATAAAGTAAATGTTTTATTATTCATTTGCTGCTTTGTTCTAAAAAATAAAATAGGACAGTGTACAATAAAAAAGGAGTGGAATAAGACTATAGACATGTACCACATAACAATGTTTCGATCAACGATGAATTGCATACATGATGGAGATTCCATAAGATTAGTACCATACAGCCTAGGTGTGTAGTAGGCTATACCATCTAGGTTTGTGTAAGCACACTCTATGATGTTTGCAGAACAACAAAATCGCCTAATGACGCATTTCTCAGAATATATCCCAGTTGTTAAGTGACGCGTGACTGTATTAAAACAGAATAATGGAGCAAGGATTCAATAACGTCCAGCAAGTCTAGCTAGAATACTGCTGGAGATGGGGGTTGAGATACCAAGGAGCTGACACTGGCAGGTGATCTTTCTTAAAGAAGTCAGAAGTGGAAAGAACTGGTAGGGATAGTTAAAAAAAACAAATCCCAGGAGTGGAGCAACTTCAAGTCAGCAGAATAGAAGAGCAGGGAAAAATTACAAATTGCAAAAGTGGAATTCAGTAGATAAGAAAATCAAGGGTTCAAGAGCTCAGTAGACCTGGATAGAAGTAGGAACAAAAGGTAAGAGAAAGGAGAAAGTGTCCTTAGACCATGATCACCAATGAAGCTGAGGTGCCCTGCTTGTTTGTACTAAACTCAGACTCATGGTGCATTGTAGGATAATTTGGCTAATGGCTTAAATCAGCATGCACGATATAAGGGGGTAAATTTACCAGGAAATAAAGACTGTGGGAAGCTACTGCAATTGAAGACAAAATTTACCTATGAGTTATTAGTGGTCAAGGAGAATAAGGAAAAATGATAGATTTCAGAGGAGACTAAACGCTTAGAAGACAAAAAAATAGGACCAAATTCTAGAGAAATTTTTTCTTGACATGTGCATCAGGAAGAGGAGAGACAACTAAAAAATAACTATTTCTGAGCAATAAATCCAACAAACTACAACTGAGCCTTTCTTGCCCATTCTATAAGGCAAAGTGAAAAAGTATTGGCTATGTCTGTTATAAAGAACGGCTGTTAATGACTGAAGAGAGAAAATGTTCTTGTTGCAGGGGAGTTTCACAGAAAAGTCTTATAACTAAGTCGTTAAAGCAATGTTATAATTAGCCATTTTCAGTACAGATATGAATGCTTTATATATGTACCAGGAGAAAGAGCTTGAAAACTAAGCATTGTTCACTCTAGGTCCCAGGCATTAAAGAAGAAAAAGTGCCTGCTGTCCATTTACAAAAGGGGTCGAGTGTCCTACTGTGAACAGCAGAGATGAAAGGGCCAAGATGCACAACTTTCATGCACAGATAATGGACCAGTTTTGGAGGGAAGCAGCCAGACCAAGAACTTAATGGTATACAGCCCCTAGATTATGTCTGTACAATTTCTCCTTGGGTGAAGGACAAGAATTCCTGTAGAAATGAGTTGTCCTAATGAGGAAGCCACTTTGATAGCTTTTGCACCTTCATCCATGAAAGAAGGCAGAAGCATTTCAGTGCCTAGATCTGAAGGCCATTTAAGCTAAGATGACACTCGTCTAGCTGTATGTGACATGTGTCTTTGGAAGAATTTAAAACGAGCTTCAGTTCCAGAGGAGAGAGTGAAGGCTCACCTTTGTAATGGTTTTTGTGACCCAGTTTCTTCTCCCAGAATGACTTACCTAAAATACATTTGTTATAAACATTTTCTCTCCTGGAACCTTTATTTTCATGGCATTTCGTCATGATACAAAGATGCCAAAGGAGCACCAGTCATCCACACGCTTTGTGATATTTGGTCTTCCAATCATCATCATCCCCTTCTACAGATGAGAATCTTCAATTCACAGACATGCACGTTCTTTGTCCACAGTTTCACATTTAACACGACACAGAGCTGGGATTCAAGCTCACTGCTTCGTTTGGAGTCATTTCGAACGGATTTCTCTTACTCCGCCAGACATGTATTTATATTCAGGACAAACCAAAACATAACGTTAGGCTTACACAGAATCATTTATCTTCATCTTTGGCACTGTGATTATAGAGCATTTTTACACTCACTGTCCAGTCAGGCAAATACTAGCACTTCTGTGCTTTGACTTAGAGCATTGGGTCCCACTATCAAAGTCACTAGCCTTGCAAATGGTCATAATCTGAGTCTACACTTCTAGCCTTATGCTTCTAACTCACTTGGCAGAGAACAGAGTTGATGCTAGAAAAAGAATCATAGGTAGGAAGGGCTGACTTAGCCTCACACATCAACAGACGTCAAGTGGTTTGATTTTAATTCCGGTTGTGAACAAATCCCACTACCCAGAGGACAGGATTAAGATGGGACTTAACTGATTGAAACAGGTACTCTTGAGGAAAAGACCACATTTCATAGTGACTGTTGTGTAAAAGTTGAAAATTTTTGATACAGCATAACATTTTTTGGCAAAGTAGTACTTAGAAATCAAATACTCTAACCTGTAATTTCAGTTCTCAAAAAACATACGACTACAAAGTATAATGCAGTCTTCAAACCTTCCAAATTTTCTATAGGCAAAATCTCACTTAAATTATAAAGATAACATTTTTGATCAGAGGAATAATCTTTTGTTTTCCATACAGCTCAGGATATATTTGATAAACTTTGTTTTGTACCTCAGACATTTTCCCCGTGATTCAGCCTGGATGCAATGCTTGTGGATGGATTGTACATATTGTAAGTAATCTTTGTCCAGATGATAGTCTTTCTCTAAGACCTCTGAGTCCCTGAGAGCGTGAAGGCGAATTTTATCCCCTTGACGTCTATTTGCTTCCCACAGGTCAAGTCCTATTTGATTTATATTGAGAGAAATTTTCACACAGATCTTGGATATTAGTAAAGATAGAATAGACGATGGCATATCCAGAGTTTCCATTCCTTTACTTTTCAAGGACACATTTTGGAGGATAAGAATAATACCAAACATAATAAACACAAACAAAACATCAATTTGGCACTTTAAGTTTACATGCAATTTTACATTTTCTGTGAGCTGCAGACTTTATATCCAACTGCCTACTATGTTGCTCCGTAGTCCTTTCTAATTCAACATGCCCAAACCCAACCCATGAGCTCTACAAGCATAGTCCTCCTCCATGTCCTTTTTCTCAGGGCAGGCACTGTTGCATAGCCAGATAGCCAAACCAGAAATCTGGGAGTCATTCTTGATGCTTTCCTCCTCCTTACCCTTCATATTTCATTTATTGTCCTCAGGACACAATTTCTCCTTAAACTACAAAAATCTCCTTCTTTTATGTGGCAGGATAAGAGGGATCAGTGTGTAGAGAGAAAACTTTGAGTGCCTCCAAAATGTTCCCTTCTGTGGTTCATGCTTACTACTACATAAAATAGTTAGAAAGTCTTAATCGATGCACAAAATGAGAAGTAATGCGAATCTAATAAAATTAAAAATTCATTGAGAATTGTATAAATGCAGAGCTGAAAATTGAGTGGACTGTAAATTGTGTTTATCCTATTGCAACATTTGGCAGTGCCATTTTAGCCTCTAAAGAGATCTACCCACCATCTTTGTCTGAATTATTTTTAAATTATGTGAATTTTGGATAACAGGAAGGCATGTAGGCATCTGTCCCCTAGAATGTGGCAGCCATGTAATCATGTGTTTGTGAGAAGATTTCTCTCTCAGCTACTGTGGAAGTCCTCTATGGCATTTCATTATTTGGTAGCAACGTTTTCTTGTAAAATTTCATCTTTAAGTATTATTTATGACCCAAGTCTTTAACATGAAAGTCAAAAAAAAAAAAAAGAGAGAGAAAAGAAAGGGAAAAATTATATGATGCAGCACGGTTTGTGATTCCATGTGAATTTGTTATTTGGGAATTTATCTGAACTAGGCTTTCCTGAGCATTTAAAATGGCATTTTGGTATTGTTTCTGGCTGTGAGTAAAAATTTATTCTAGCATTTAGTTGCTGCGGTTTCACACAATGGGGATCTGGCAATCAGGTACTCTTAACAGGCTTATTACTGGGTGTTCTAATCAAATTCTGAATGTTAAAGCAACCTCAATTTGGCTTGACAGGGTATCTGAGGAAAATGTACTTATTTCCACTCTCTAGTTCCTATGACAGTGCCTTTTTTGTAATGGACGTTGTACAGCCGTATATTCAATTCGCTTGAGGGATGCGTGCAACGAATCTCATTAAAACTTAGTCAGGCTTGGCTTCACAGACATCCTCACAATTGTAGGAATCCACATTGTGTCCCTTCTTCCTCATACAATACAAATCTGGTTCTCAGATTATCCCAGCTTTCCCTTCACTTTCCAAGAGGAACTCATGGACCTTGCAATAAATTCTCTGAGCACAACCACGCAGTTGCCCATTGCTCGGGCTGCAGTGGCCTATCTGACCTGGACTTAGCATTATTGATGCTCCAAGTTGCGTCAATAAGCCTGTCTCAGGATCCGTTTGAGGAACTATCACTTCCTTTCCGTGTCTTAGTCCTTTATGTTCTTCCTGGATTGTCATCACTCGGAGCTGAGACGCGGCAGAAAATTAACTCTACCAGGTTGCAAACATCCAGATGACTCTATTTGAAGCCTCAGCTTCCTCTTCAGAAACACAAAGGTCTTTGTGAGAATAAAAAGTTACATTAAAGTACTTTGTGAAATAAGTTGCAATAGCATTTTTAACTAATTAGCTCAATTTTACATGATATAAAGAATATTGAATTAACTAGCTTTTTTTACAGTAATGATTACAACACGTCAGCGACTGTTCCAGCCCCTTCGTATGTATTATTTCATTTAAATAATGCCATTAGCCATATAAAGTAGCTTGATAGTCAAGGTGGTTGAAGCAGAGATTTAGATAAATGCCATAGATCATGAAACTAGAAGGAGCAGAGCCAGGGTCTTCATTCAAAGCAGGATGGCTCCAGAACCATGTGCTATGCTGACCCCTTATAAGTGGTCAAATAGAACACTAGCACTCATCCAGGTTGTGTGATCTTGGACAAAAACCACAGACTCTCTCGTGGGCCACAGTAGCTTTCACATCTGAAAAGCGAGAGATGAATTTTACTTGATGTCATGTAAAAGTTCTTTGTAGTTAGGAAGTGGGGGACGTTGGAAGAGAAAAGGGAACACCCTAACAAGGGTGTGATCTGGGGCAGAAAGTCTCACTTTGGGGGGAAAAAAGGCTTCAGCCGAATTCTATAGGAGAAATGCGAGTGTGAGTTAGGTCCAGAGTTTGGCCCAACGTGCAGCACGGGGAGTTGAACCTTCACACTCCTACTCCAGTTAGTCAAGGCTGAGGGTGCTTCTGGTGGGAATGTAAACTCCCAGATATTTCAGGTTCTCTGCACGCTCAGGCGAGGAGGCGCTGGCAGCCTGAGCATTGTGTCCCAGGGAAGAAGGACAACGCACTCCACTGAGAGCAAAAGCACGTGCCGCTAGATGCGGGTCACAGGAAAACTGTGCATGGGTTTGGAGAGATCTGGGCCACGCAGCAGCAGTGTCTGCCACAACTCCCTGCCATGCATTTAACGAGAAAAATCGAAATACTGAGATTACTAGTTACTAAATTTCTAAATATTTATTAAAGGAAAATTCTAAATAGATACATTCTGAATTAGGATATAATCTATAATGCTTAGTCATCATTAATATGGAAAATGGAAAGAAAAACAGATAAGCCAGGTGTCATCAATTGACAAAAGAGGAGATAAAATTAGCAAACATAAATATAGGAGGATAATTAGGTTAAAAATGATCAACGAACGGAAATTTTTTAAAAGAGTGCTATTTTTCACATCACAAATTTCATTTGCTAAAAAAGAGAGAGAGAGAGCAAGAAACGAAGGAGACGTGGATGGAGGGAATGAGGGAAGGAGGAAGGAAGGAAATACCCACTGTTTATAAGAGTGTGATGACTAGAACAGTATTTTCCATTCTTGGGAATCTGACATAAGAAAAATCTTTTAAGAGTTATTTATATAAGGATTATGCTATAAACAAGTTGCAACTTGCTCCAATTTTAGTAGACCATTTGAACTGGGATCTATAATTGGGTAGCTTCGCTTCTTTTTGTCAGATATATTGTTTGAAAAAATAAATAAGAGAAATGCTTAGAAAAAGGACCAAAGGAGGAGGAAAATTTTGTGAGTGCCCAGACCAACCCTAGGACGTTTTAAATTCACGAATCCACACGTAGCTCATCTCTGTGCCAGAAAGAAGTGGTTTAGCAACACTGCCTGGTTCACAATCTATATGCAAAGTGCCGTCTCTGGGTCTGTTGAGCACAAGCGCCATCTGAATTCTGTTTAAGCTCCTACCTTCTCAAACTCTTCAGTCATACTCTGTTTTGGTTCACATCTATAGGGTGTTGATGTGCTGACAAGATAAATCCATTAAGGGGGAGGTGGGAAAGAGTTTACTTAAAACCACAACCAAATGCAGCCACGTCTAACTCTTAAAAACTGCTATAGTGCCTTTTTGTAAGTGAAAACACATTGATGAGCCATTTGGGCATGGATGAGAAGCCCTCAAAAACTGGCTAAGAAAAGAAAAAGAATAGATTTGCCCCAAATAATCAAGCAAGAAGCATGGATTTTCAAGGAGCAACCCAGTAGGAAGAGAAGAGACCTCCATGGTTAGATGGGGTGGAGCTACATGGCAGCAAAGCAGAGAACTGTAGAGAAGAAGAAGGTAAGAAATGTCCTGTGGAGGCGGTAGCTTACAGGCTTTTAAGAGCAGATGTATCTAAAAGCTCATTTTTAGGTTATTTGCTCTGAAATGCTGTGATGTGTTTCCCTCCAACACTTTCACCATCAGAAAAGGGACCTCCACCTGGGCCTTGAGACAGCGACGTTTTGGAGTAAGGGTTGTGTGCCCGTGCAGTAATGCAAGAGAGGCTCAGTGTGGGGGTGAGAGGTGCATCAACACAGGGTCCTGTGAAGAGCTGCTGACCTGCAGTCACCTGAGAGAAACCTGTCTTTTTCCCACATTTACTGCAAGGGAGTGATCCCCGGAGATGGGGGAGGAGGGGAAAGTCACGTTATAGGAAGAATGCATAACATGGTCCTGGTTTGAAGGTATGTAGCTGGGACCACCTCTGCTAAAGAAAGTTGACATCTGGTGACCCATGTTCACCACAGGTGTAGGACTCTTTCATGACAGCCTCATCATTGTTTCTCAACTGTGAAACACCCGAGAATCACCCAAAGTGGGGAAGGCTGTCAGAATGCAGATTATGATCAAATAGGTCTAGGGCAGGACCGGAGATGTTCTATTTTGAATAAGATCCCAAGGATGTTTTGTGGCGTAAGGGAGATAATATAAGTAAAGTGCCTATTTATCATAGGCACTTAACAAACATCAAATATTTCCTATTTGTTCAAACAAATAAATTCAGTTAAGAATATTTGACGTTATAATATTCCTCTTATTTTTTGAGATATAATTCACACTCCATAACAATTCAGTGATTTTTTTTGTATATTCATAAGATTGTGCAGCCATCAATACTATGAAACTTCAGAATATTTTTGTTACCCCAAAAAGAAACACCGTACCATTAGCAGTCAGTCCACGTTCCTCCTTTCGTCCTGAGCAAACACTAACCTACATTCTATCTCTATGGACTTGCCTGTTCTGAACATTTCATATAAATGGAATCAAATAATACATAATCTTTTAAGTCTGGCTTCTTTCACTTAGGATGATATTTTCAAAGTACATCTATAATGCAACATATATCATTATTTCATTCCTTTTTATGGCTGAATAATGTTTCATGGTATGGATATCCCATATTTTGTTTGTGTGCTCATCAGTAATGAATATTTGGGTTATTTCCACTTTTTGGCCATTATTAATAATGCTGTGATGAGCATCTATGTACAAGTTTTTGTGTAGACGTGTTTTCATTTCTCTTGGGTGTATACTTACGAATAGAACTGCTAGGTCATAAGATAACTCCACATTTAACTTTTGAGGAAATGTCAAACTTTTTTCCAAAGCAGCTTCAGTATTTAACATTCCCACTATGAGGGTTCCAGTTTTTGCAAATCCTTGCCAACATTTATTGTCCTTAAAAAAAATTAGCCAACCTAGTAGGTGTAAAATGGTATTTCATTGCGCCCATGATTTGCATTTCTCTAATGACCATTTAGCATCTTTTCATGTGCTTCTTGCCCAGTTATATTTATTTATTTATTTATTTATTTATTTTGAGAATGTCTATTAAAAATCTTCACCCATTTTATGAATGTATTTGTTTTTTATTGTTTTGTTGTAAGAGTTCTTTATATATTCTAAATACTAGACCCTTATTAGATATATGATTTTCAAATATTTTTTTGCCATTCTGTGAGTTTTTTTAGTTTCTTGATAGTACAACTGAAAACAAAATTTTTAAATTATGGTGAGGTGCAATTTCTGTGCTTTTTCTTTGGTTGCTTGTGCTTGTGTTGCGACATCAAAGAAAGCATTGCTTAATCCAAGGTAATAAAGGTTTACACATATGTTTTCTTAAACAGTTTAGTAGTTTTAGCTCTTAAACTCAAGTCCTTGATCCATTTTGAGTTACTTTTTATATATGATGGAATGAAGTGGTCCATTTCATTCTTTTGCATATGGTTATCCGGCTTTCCTAGCACCATTTGTTGAGAAGACTATTCTCATCCCATGGAATCATCTTGGAATCCTTGTAGAAAGTCAATTGTCATAAATTTTGGAGATATTTCTGGACTCTCAATTGTATTTCCTTGATCTACATGTATAGCATTGTGCCACTAATGGAAGTCATGATTAATGTAACTTTGTAGTAAGTTTGGAAACCAGGAAGTGTGAGTCTCTGAAGTTTGTTCTTCTTTCTCAAGATTGTTTTGCCTATTAGATATGACTTGAATTTCTAAATGAATTTTAGGATCAGCTTGTCACTTTCCAAAAAATGCCAGCTGGGCTTCTGATAGGAATTTCAAAGATCAATTTGCCATCTAAACAATATTATTTTTTCAACCCATCAGCAAAGGATGACTTCAATTTCTTTCAATGATTCTGTAGTTTTTAGTAGACTACTCTTATCCTTCTTATGTAAAATTCCTTCCTATACATATATATATATATATATATATGTTTTTTTTTGGTGAGGAAGATTGGCCCTGTAACATCTGTTGCCAATCTTCCTTGTTTTGCTTGAAGGAGATTGTCACCGAACTAACATCTGTACCAATCTTCCTCTACTTGCATATGGGCCGATGCCACAGCATGGCTTGATAAGCAGTGTGTGGGTCTGTGCCTGGGATCCGAACCTGCAAATCTCGGGCCACAGTAGCGGATTACATGAACTTAACCACCATACCACAGGGCAGGCCCCCCTAAATCTTTTATTTTTGACGCTATTTTGAATGGAATTTTTTCCTGATAACATTTTCAGAATTTTCATGGCAAGTGTGAGGAAATAAAATTGGTTTTTATATTTTGATTTCATATCCTGCAACCTGCTAAAGTTGTTTATTTGCTCTAATTGTTGTTGTTTTTCTGGATTCCGTAGGATTTTCTATATGCACGATCATGTCAGCAGTAAACAGCGTTCATTTTACCCCTCGTTACCAACCTGGATACCCTTTATTTCCTTTTCTTGCCTAACTGCCCTGCCTAGAACATTTAGTACAATGTTGAATAGAAGTGGCAAGAGCAGACATTCTTGTCTTACTCCTGACTTTCAGAGGAAAGATTTAAGCCTTTCACCATCAAACATGAGGTCAGCTGCGGGTTTCTCATAGATGTTCTTTATCAGGAAGAGAAATTTCTCTTCTATTCCTAGTTTGTTAGGAAACATGTAGAATGCATCAGAGAAGCCATCTAGTCCTGGGGTTTACTTTGTGGGAAATTTTTATATTTCTAATTGAGTCTCTTTATTTGCTTTAGGTCTATTCAACTTTTCTCTTTTTCCTAAAGTCAGTTTCAGCAGTTGTGTATTTATTGACTGCATTCATTTCATCTAGATGGTCTAATTTGTTGGCATCCGGTTGTTCATAGCATTCCCTTCTAGTATTTACGTATGTGGTAGTAAAGTTCCTTCTTTCATGAACTTAGTAAGCTGAGTCCTCTCTCTGTCTTTATCAGACTAAATGTTGGTCAATCATGTCGATTTTTTCAAAGAAGCAACTTTTGCTTCACTGATTTTCTCTATTGTTTTTCCTATTTTCTATTTTTTTTCTTTCTTCTCCAATCTTATTATTTCCTTCTTTCTGCTTCCATTGGGTTCTTGTTTTTTCAGTGTTTTAAGATGGAAGGCTAGATTATTCATTTGAGAATTTCTATTTTAATATAGGCATTTGCAGCTACAGATTTTTCTCTAAAAATTGCTTTAGCTGAATCACATAAATTTTGGTGTTCTGTGTTTTCTTTCTTGTTAATCTCAAGATATTTTCTAATTTCTGTGTGATTCATTTTTTAATCTGTTGGTTATTTAGGAGTATGTTGTTTAATTTCCATATGTTTTTTAAATTTTTTAAGTTTCCTTTTGTTGTTGATTTCTAATTTAATTCCATTTTGGTTGGAGAAAATACTTTGAATGATTCAATCTTTTTAAATGTATTCACACTTGTTTTATGGCCTAACATATGATCTATTCCAGAGAATGTTTCACATGCGCTTGAGAAGAATATGTATTTTATCATTGGATAGAGTGTTCTACACATATCTGTTAGGTCTAGTTGGCTTTATTGCTGTTCAAGTCTTATATTTCCTTATTGACTTCTGTCTAGTTGCTCTATCCATTATTGAAATTGGAGTGTTGTAGTCTTCAATGATTATTGTTCAATTGTCTAGTCCTCTCTTCAATTCTGATTGGTTTTTATAAATTTATTTTGGGAATTCTGTTGTTAGGTGAATAATTGTCATAACTTCTTGATGGGTTGGTCCTTTTGTTTTGCAAGGAAGATTCACCCTGAGCTAACATCTGTTGCAAATCTTCCTCTTTTTGTGTGTGGGTTGCCACCACAGCATGGCCACTGACAGATGAGTGCTGTAGGTCTGTGCCTGGGAATCAAACCAGGGCTGTCAAAGCGGAACATGCCAAACTTAACCACAAGGCAACCAGGGCTGGCCTGGTCCTTTTGTTATTTTAAAATATCCTTTTCATAGTAACAATTTTGATCTTACAATCTATTTTGTCTCTATTAGTATAGTTACTCCAGGTCTCTTTCAGTTTGCACTGTGTATTTTTTGCCATTCCTTTACTTTCAACCTACTTGTGCCTTTGAATCTAACATGTTGCTTATACATAGCATATAATTGGATCATTTTTGTATCCATTATGCCAATTTCTGCCTTTTAATTGGAGTGATTAATCCGCTTACATTTAATATTATTACTGACGAGCTGGGATTTGCATCTGCCATATTGCTATTTGTCTTCTATACGTAGTCTGTCATTTTTGTTCCTCTCTTTATCCATCACCATCTTCTTTTGTGTCAAATAGATATCTTTCAGTGTACCACTTTAATTAGTTTGTTGTTCATTTTATTATATATATTTTTAGTTGTATTCTTAAAGGTTGCCCTGGAGATTACAACTAACATCTTATTTTTAACAATCTTGTTCTTATTAATAGCAACATATTTTCAACAGTATAAAAAACTTTGCTTCCATATAGTTCTGTTCCTGCCCCACTCCTTTATGCTGTTATTGTCTTTTAAACAATGTCTTTATACACTGTATGCCCATCAATAAGATTTAGAATTATTGCTGTATATATAGTAGTCCCTCCTTATCTGTAAGGGATATATTTCAAGACCCCCAGTAGATGCCTGAAACTGTAGATAGTACTGAACCCTACATATCCTATATTTTTACCTGTAATAAGCCCTCATCACACGCTGTGGCCATAACTTTTGCATTCTGAAGTACAACAGTAAAACCAGCACGAACTTCTTTTTTCTTCTTCAGTTTCACAGATAGAACACTCATTCTTACCATAAAACTTAGCAGCTTCAGCATATAACTTTTTTTCTTTCCATATTAAGTCAAGAACTTTCACCTTTTCACTTAAAGGAAGCACTTTATGGCTTCTCTTTGGCATATGCAATTTGCCAGCATCACTACTCTTGGGCTTCAGGACCATCATTAAGTAAAATAATGATTACTTGAACACAAGCCCTGCAATACCTTGACAGTTGGCCTGGTAACCAAGACAGCTACTAGGTGACGACCTGGTGGGTAGCACATGCAGTGCAGATCTGCTGGACAAAAGGATGATTCACATCCTGGGCGGGATGAAGCTGGATGGTGTGAGATTTCATCATGCTACTCAGAATGGCAAGCAATTTAAAATTTATGAATTATTTATTTCTGGAACTGTCCATTTAATATTGTCAGACTGTGGTTGACCTTGGGTAACTGAAACTGTGGAAAGTGAAATGGTAGATAAGGGGGGACTACTGTAGTTTTGTAAAATAATATAGAAGAAAAAAGAATTATAAACAAAAAGTACATTTATGTTGCCTTTCCTATTTACCTGTGTAGTTAGCTTTACTGGTGCTTTTTATTCATGTGCATTCATGTTATGTTCTAGTGTCCTTTGACTTTAAGCAGAAGGACTCCTTTTAGTATTTCTTAGAGGGAAGGCATACAAGCAACAAATTCTGTTTGTTTTTTTTTTTAATCTAGGAATGTCTTAATTTCTCCTTCATTTTTGAAGGTAGTTTTGCTGCACCTAGAGTACTTGATTGACAGTCTTTTTCTTTCAGTTCTTTGAATGCGATATCCCAGTGCCTCCTGACCCTGATGGTCTCTGATGAGAAATGAGCTGTTAATCTTACTGAGGCTTGCTGGGACTTGAGGCTCACTTCTCCTTCACTGCTTGCAAGATCCTGTCTTTGTCATTGTCTTTTGACAGATTGATTATGAGGCATCTAGTTGTGGATCTCTATGAGTTTATCCTATTTGTAGCTTGTTGAGTATCTTGGACTTGTAGATTAATATTTTTTCATCAAATTTAGGAAGTTTATGCCCTTTATTCCTTCAAATATTCTTTCTGCCTCTTCGTCTTTTTCTTCTCCTTCTGGGAATCTCATTATGCTTATTGGGCATGCTCAGCGTTGTCCCATGGGTCTCTGAGGCTCTGTTAATTTGTCTTCTTTTATTTTTCCCTGTTTCTAAAATGCAACATTTTCAATTGATCTATCTTCAAGCTTGCTAATTTTATTCTTCCACCAGCTCAAATCTGCTATTGAGCCCCTCTAGAGAAATTTTTATTCCAATTTTTGTACTTTTCAACACATTTTTATTTGGTTCCTTTTTATGATTTATACTTCTTTACTGATATTCTCTATTTGGTAAGATACAATTCTAAAACTTTATTTTAGTTCTAGAAACATGATTTCCTTTACATCTTTGAACACATTTAAAACAGCTCATTTAAAGTCTTTGTCCAGTAAGTCCAACACCTGGCCCTCCTAAGGCACAGTTTATTTTGATTGCTTTTTCTCTTGTGTAAGGGTCATACTTGGTTTCCATGCATATCTCATAATTTTTGGTTGAAATCTGGCATTTTATGTAACATAACGTAACAATTCTGGAAATCAGATTCCTGCTCCCCATGGCTTGTTGTTATTGCTATTTGTAATAGTTGTTTTGTTTGCTCAATGTCTTTATGAACTTATTCTGTAATATCATATGTGGTCACTGAAGTTTTTGTTCAGCCAGCTTAGTGGTTAGTTCATGATTTGACAGAGATTTCCTTAAACATCTGAAGCCAGCAAGTCTCCAGTCTTTGCCAAGAGCTCTGTGTGTTGAGACATGCCTTCAGTGCCCTGGCAGTTTGCAACTCTGCCTTCACCTTCACTTCCTGCTGATCCAGAGAGTCAAGGTCAGCCAGAGGTGAACACTTGGAGCCTTGTCAGGTCCTCCCTGAGGATGTACACAGCCCTTTGCATGTGCACAGTCTTCTATATTCTGAGAAATATGTTGAGGTCTTACAAAGCCCCTATGGACATTGATTCCCAGCTTTTCTTTTTAAGCTCTTTGCTCAGTGTAGTGTTTGTCTCAACTGGTACCTACAGCTTCAGACAGCCACAAAGTTAAACCATTGCCTCTAAGCTTTTCAAACAAATTCCCCTGGAAAAGGCTTTTCATACTGCATGAGCCCTGAGTCATGTCAAGTCAAGTCAGCCTTGCAATTGGTTCTTACAGGGAACCACCCAATGGGGCAAATAATGACAATTCTCTGGGAATAAGGCTTTCAAAGAGCTCCAGCTCCATTCTGCCCCCTCCAGTCTGCTGGTTTTCACTGTCCTTGCCAGCTATTGGTTTTCAAGGCTACTGTGGAGAGAGATATAGAAAAACGGAACTAGGACAAACTTGCTGTTCTTACCAGGAGTCAGCTATTTTTTAAAAAATAAACGCTTTCTAGATTGCTGCTCTTATTAGTTTCCAGAGTTCTAAAAAAGCTGATTCACATTTTTTCCCATTTTCTGATTTTTTTAATAGAGAATAGAATTTTCAGAGGTCCTTACTCCATCATTTTTCTGATATTACTTTTAATATTTTTCTTTACCAAAATAAATTAGATACTTAGATATACGGGATAAATCCTTGCCTGTATCCATAAGTATCCCTTAGTTGATAAGCAAGCTGTTTGCACAAGACCTATTTATTCCTTTAGATTTCATTATTTCGCTCTAGTTGACCCAGCCACCAACACTAATAGAAAAGACAGAAAACATGGCTACAAAAGACGTGTTCTTAAAATTCCTGGTCCCAGCAGCACTGAAAGGAATAGAAAGGATGATACAAAAGATCTGAAAGAAAAGTATTTGGGGCAACCTAAGACAAAGGTAGGACACAACTCAGTCTTCTCATTTCCACCCCAGTGTCGGGGCAAAGAGTGACAGTGAAGACAGCACTTCCTCTAGGTTATAAACTTGCCCAAGGCAGCAGTTTGCAAGGAATGGCCTAGCCCCTGCCCCTGGTATGTACACACTGGAGAGGACTTGTCTGCTGGTAGGAGAGAGGTTCCCAGACAGAACAAAAGAAGGAAGCCTGACACATGTGATTAAAATAGTGAAATATTTTTTTTTACATTTCAGTTTGAGATTTTTAAAAAAAAAATAGTGAGAGTCACATACCCTCCCTATCATCCAAAATAAAGTTACAATTAGAAATTGATCACAATAATTGATAGTAATTGAGTGCTTTTAAATAGATGCACAAGCGTTTTTTAAAATTTGCAAAATATATTCCCATTTGTTTTCCATTTTTAACATCCTAATGATCCTGGAGTGAGGCAGTGTTTCCCACATTTTATGCACAACATAACTGAGATCCAGAGTGTCCTAAAATGAGTAGTAGGGATTCAAGCCTAGGTTTCATAACTATTTATTCAGTGCCTTCTCCACCACCCATATCCTTAATCATATCAAAGAATCCAGAATTTACTCATCACAGTATCAACTGTACCTATTGATTTCTGGACACATACATTCTAAATCCATCAAGTATTTGATAGCTGTGGTTTCAGAAATGATATGTGACCCCAAGCTTAGCTTAACCAAAGTATTTGCAGCTCAGTGAGAGATTTCTTTGAAAGCACAATGTGATGGACCAACTTTGATGTGCAGAGTTCTCTTTCTCCAGGATGACACTTCCGACACTATGCCTAGAGATCAAAGAGGGAAAGAGCCCACAATGTTCCATCTTCTCACACACACACACACACACAAATTTTAAATTAAAAAAGAAAGAAAGAAAGGAGAAATGACCATTTTTCCCCAGCAAAAGTGCAGTGCTTGGAGAATTTGAATGATGCAAGTCAGTCGGAAAGCTTTAAAGATGAAAGGTGTCACTTTTTATCTATTAGCCTTGTGGAATGATGAAATCCTAAATGTGCCTGGTGACTTCAAAGGGTCACTGGAATATGGCTTCCAGGAAAGACTGCTTGAACATTTTTTTTTTTGCAAAAGAGGTGTAGTTCCCTCCAGCGCCATCCTTCAACACACTTGTAGATTGCTACAACTTTCAACATTCACTAAAGTTTTGATGTAACTTCTAAATCTTTCTGGGCTCTTCTTGTAGAATCCCATATAGGACATCAGGGATTTTCTGTTGTTCTTCAAGTCTAGATGGAATTTCTGGAGGTTAGACCAGGGTTCTCTCCTCTTGCTTAAAGATATATATTTAAGACCTCAGTGATCAGAGAAGGGAAGGATGCCTTTGGGTTCAAATTTTGAAAGCTAATCACGCTTTGCTTAAGAGTGACCTTGCTGCTCAGTCAGTTATCCAGAGAAGTCAGTGTTTGCCGTAGAGAATCATTGGGAATGCTAATTGTGAGTTTACTTTTTTAGAACTTTCAGAGAAAGACAAGACCACAGGCAGGGCTGTATGTGGGGTGGCAAATAGTGCATAATTATTTGCAAATCTGCCTTAAGGCAAGACTTTGCCAACATTTCTTGTAGGTCTGCTCACCAGGGTAATACTTCCTCGCTAATTCAATACTTCCCAAAGAGATTATTTTTACCTTTATGTCATCCCCAAAGTGATGATTCTGAGTTTTTGGCCCAACATTTTCTTCAATACTTAAACCATTAACCATAAATAGTGTCACTCTGGTCTTTAATCTTATCCAATATAGTAGAAACTTTAAATTGTTTCTACTTACAGTAATTCAGGGGAGGTCAGAGATGGGTAGATCTTCCTAGTCCATCCTTGGTGGAGAGTGCTTCGTGAAAGTGACCATCAGTACTGCAATTGGCTACCATTCTAAACAACTCTTGTCTGCGTCCGAAGGGAAGTTGGCTCTCCTCCCAAAGTGTGATGGAAGCCAGTTGGCCTGGTTGATCTTTGAGCAGGTCAACTTTGGCTTTCCCAACTCTGAGAAATTCCTTTGGGCAAATGAGCCCAGAGAGTTATCTGTTTTCATGTTCTGTCTCTCACTTGGGCTTGGAATCCAATCATCACTGTTCAGTATATAGTTTTCTCCATTCATATATATAATCCCATACCTATTCCTCCTTATTCCCTAGATACTTAATACAAAACCTTCTCCCATATATCCTCCCTCGCTTCTTTACATACACACTCACACTCATGTCCATAACACCCCAAGCACAAGCATACACAAATGCGATTATTGGTCAAATATGTCAGTCAAATGTCCCAAGAAGTCTATAGTCAAAAGAAGACATTCCCAGATTCTTACACCCCAAAAATGATTAAAAACAATGATTTCAGAAATCTTGAACTGAAAAAGATAGATATATTTTAGCCAAACTCCCAGGAAAGACAAGAAAAACCTTGATATGGTTTGTGTGCTTTATAAATTATATAGGATCATATCCATGGTTTTAAAGGATTTACTGTGATACAATTTTATGGCTTTTAAATTCTAAAATATCCTCAAACTATTAAGCTAACTAGATATGAAGAATGTTTTGTCAAATTCGGAAATTCACATACACTTTTTGCCTCATCCCTATGGAATTCCGATGCTTGTCACTGATTTTCACAGATACTAATGTTTGGGGGATAATTTCACTCAGAATTCCCAAGTAAAAAGGAGGCATAAATCTATAGACATATCACTGCTCTTATTCTAACTAATAATTATTAGCACACATTCTTAAAATGCTAAAGTGAGAGCTATAAATTCACGTCAGTATCAATGTTGAACTTCACCTGAGTCCTGCGCTGCTGGAAAACAACTGTGGTTGAGAAAACTCTCCCCACTACTTTGGTTTTCAAACATCCCTCCACCCTTTCATGTTCCAGGAAACAGGTTACCACCTGGAGCCACTCTTCCCAATGTGACTTAGATAAGACTCCTGGTAAAGGCTGTTTCAGAACTTCCATAAGACTCATAGATGACCCTCCTATTTACCTGTGATGAGACCAAACATAGACTTCTCTCCTTTTTCCTGATCGTGCTGTAAACAGTGGACTTAGACCTTCCAACTCCTTGTTCTTTATCTCATGGATGATTAGCTAAGATTAGGTCTTTCCCCCTGAAACGAGACAGACACAGAGATAAACATTTCCTGTGCAGCTAACTGACTGAGACTCCATCTAATTGCAAAACAACCCCACCTCTAAGTCACTCTTCGTTCCTCCCTAGGCGAGTCAAAGCAAAACCACCGTGCTGAGACATCCTGAACTTCGGAGCTGAGGTCCTCTTCCTATTGCACTTGCCTGAATAAAATCAGTTTCCTTACTTGTTCTCTTTTTCAGTTTGCATCAGCGAGGCTGAACAAAACTACATCTGTCTTCAGATAATTCCAACCAAAACTCTGGAGCCAGTTGATAAGTTCATCACCAAGTAGTCCTTGAATAATCTTTTTTCCCTTTGTCCACATTCGGCTTCAGCACTGCACACAGGCAAAGTCACGTACATGTATAAACACACACTTCTACCTTTGTTGAGCTCTTTGTTTAAAATACGAAATTGTTCTCCACCAACTGGTCAAGTCTCAAAGGTAGGATAAAGAACAGGTTTTATAAGTCTTCAAAACCCTTTGGAATATCTATTTCACAGGGGGTAAGCACTGTTTAGCCTTTTTGGTTTTAGTTGATAATTTTCCTAAATAAACTAGGTAGTGTTTTCTTTCCTTCTTTCTCAATTTATAGGCACCAAGCAAGTTTTGTCCTCTTGAGATATCCTCCCTCGGAGATAAAACAGATGGGTCAAATCTGCTATGAGCTATTAATATTTATTCCTTGGTAGTTTTGTGGGTTTCCTTTGGTAGGGTCATGCAGTGTGTGTGTGTGTGTATGTGAGTGTGCTGGAGGGGCACACAGTGGAGGGAATAAATGTCCATTTATCACCTGGGGCTAAGAGGTCAGTGCCTCTTCGCTGTTTCTGAGGCTTACACAGCCCACCACGATCCATCTTGTTAATGGCAACAACGCAGTACCAAGCTTCTGTAAATGCCTTCTGCAAAACTTGTTGGAAGAGGTGGGCTCCTTAGATATCGCTCTGTGGGGGCAACTTGCATTTTCATTAAATAAGACTACTTTCTACTATTTCTGAGCTGCCTACCACGTGCCAACCACAGCACTAGGCACATCACACGTGACATTTTTCAAATGCACAGCTACCGGCTGGAATTGGGATTCAAGTGTGTTTGATGCCAAAATGTCTACTCTCTCCTCTACTGATGACGGATCCACGTCAAGAATGAATGTCTGGATCTGCTACAGAAAATAAGAGCTAGATTGTCCAGCACCTGAAAACCTTCATAGACTTCCAGAGATCCTCAGAAGAGATTGTGAGGAGAAAATAACTCTGAATCCACACTTTTAATATTCTGTTAAATAAAGACAGAAGTTAGGCCATGTTGGAGACATCAGCTACTGTGAGCATAGGGCTCAGTGGTTGGTGCCAAGGCTGTCCATCCTCAGGTTTCTCTGAACAGCTCAGCAGGTGGTCCCTATGGTACAGACATAAAGTAAACCAGGGAAGAATCATGAGAAATTATCTGATTTTCTCCCTATAGAGTGTTATGAAACCTTCATCCCAAAATCTAACGAAGCAGAATGTAGATTTCTGGAAAACACAGGTGAGATGAAGCCGCAGCGTTACTTGTGCAAACATGAACTCACATGAACTCTCTCTGAATGCAGCTGTATTAAGCTGCCTTTCTTAGGAATAATGGAGTTTGACACGAAAATGTTTCTCCTCAGTTAAGAGAAAGTGTTTCAGGGAGCTGGTTTTCTACACTGCCTCCCTTCTACACTTGTAGCTTTCCCCATACTTGGTCTGATCTGGGAGTGGTGAGAAGCTTGTGAATTGCCAGGTGGAATCCTGTTCACAGTCTGGGGAGGGAAAGAGAACGTGACCCCACAGTCCTTGTTTCTGACCATGCTGAGAAGACACTGTCTTGGACCCCAAAGCACTGGGTCCTCTGTGGTTGCTTGATCAACAAATTGTCAAGGAAAACTTTCATCTACCAGTCTTCCAGTTTCAGATCCAATAAAATAATTCCAAGAGAACAGAGTTGTATAGGAAGTGACCCAAGAAAAATACATCCGTTGAGGAAAGATGTCAGGGATAAAAGGGCAAAATTATTGACAAACAGACCAAAATCTAGATAAGACAAACATTAATGGAACTTTGAGTGCCAAAAATAAAGTACCCATGTTGGTACCCTAACGTGCAGGCAGTTTGAATTCAATGTAGAAATATATAGATATATATGTCACATAGATATCGCACTATGACACTCAGATCCTTCGACACTGAGTTTCCAGCTCATCTTTTACTTCCACTTCTCTACACTCACCGTACATCCCGACTGGACTCTTACTGCTATGAGGGGGCTTCATGCCTTCTTGACATAGCAGATGCTTGAAGTGCCCTCTGCTGCCACAGACCACTTTAACCATCTCTTTGACTTGAGATTCTTGAGGCTTGTGCATCTATCCTGACCCAATGAGGCCCAACCAAACACTAGGTGTTCTGTGTCCAGCTCTCGAGGATGCTCCTTTGAGGCCCCTCTCACAATACTTGGCATAAAAAGGATCTGTACTTGTGTTCCTCCCCTTTCGAACTCAGAGCACAGATTCTGTCAAAGAAATCCTCTTCACAAAAATCCCTCCCTTGGTCTCCAGTGTGTTGTGCCATCTACCTAGTTCTTAGTTAACATATTTTGAATTTTTGGCATTGTCTTCTGGCAACTCCCACTGAAATTGCACATCTATTTTGTCTCAGTGCCTCATTCAAAAGTTCTAATTTCACATCCTGTTACACAGCATTCACTATTTCTTACTTATGAGAGTGCAATGAGGGGACGTTCAACACACTTTGTCCAGACCTGGTTAAAATTCTCTTTTGTGACTAGGACATAGTTACAACTGGAATTCTTCACCTTTCCACTTTGTGCATTTTGCTCTGTAGAATTTATAAATTTTAGTGTTTGTTTGATTTATGACTTTGGGATATAATGCACAAATCCTTGGAGTCAAGATGTTGTGAACAGACAGATTCACCTGGGGATTTTTCCAGTACATTTTGGGTGGGTCCTATATATAAGACATAAAGTGCTGGCAAGAAATAAATAAGGTTACTTGGTGAGACCTATGAATAAAACAATCTGTTTCTCTTTTAAAAAGGCTGCCATGATTTGCCATGATTTACCATGAAATGTGTGTCATTATAATACTGTGCAATCATGGGAAGAGGATTAACCTCATTAACTCTTTGTAAAGTGTTTATCTGTGAAATGTTTTGAGATACCGGATTGCCTACACAGGATTCCAGTGGACTTTGTGAAGAATGTTGGGATTCTGCAGGCCAGACTGGCTTCTGTAGTAACCACATTTATCCAGGGAACCCACCGCTGATAAGGAGACGCCTGGTACTCCCAGGAGTGTCAAGTCCTCATGGCCTGTGAGGATGATAAGCAGATTGGGGATAATGGAGCTGAAGAAAAGATGTCTTGTGCAATCACACCATCAAGGTCTAAAACAGCACTTCTCATTTTCTGACAGATTGTATAATTATCTATTTTGTTTGTTTATTGTCAATCTCTCCCACCATAATGGAAATTCCATGAACGTAGGGAACTCTGTTTTGTTTTCTGGTGTATCCTCCATGCCTGGCACCTAGTTCATGAGAAGTTTATATAATTAATGAGCTTAGAAGAAAAGGTGAAAGTATGGGAAGGTAGATTTTTGGCTCAACACAAAGAATTTCCTAATTATGTGTACTGTCTTCTCTAGGAAGTGGTCCTTCTCTAGAGGTCCAGCTGGATCCAGATGACTGTCGGGCTGGAACATTTTTGGGGGAGGATACGTGGGAGGTATTTGGCCACCAAGTTCACTTCCAGCCTGGTGGTTCTATGGATAGGCCTTTGCCAAAAGAATTTACAGCAGAGGGAACCCAGGACAGTCATAGTGTATCATTAACGATGACTAATTGAACTGGGGGTATGAGAAGTGAGAAGTCAAGAGAGGGCACTTGGACTCCCAGAAGGGAAAAAAACTGAGTTCCACAGAAATGCTGGTTTGTGGGGAAACTTTAAGCCATGGTTAGACATTCTGAGTCTAATGTGTCAGTGAATCACACAGGAGACATCCGGAAGGTGATTATATTCAGGCAGATATGGAGCTCAGGAGAGCCTGAGTTATGTCATGCTCGTTTGTTAGAAAAATGCACACCCCTCTCTACCAGAAGGTATCTGATAATGATACTTAAAAGGTGCCTGCCATAGGCAAACAGTCCATTTAGCTATGCAGTTTCATATAATAACGTAGAATGTAGGTATCACAGTTTCACTTCACAGATGAGAAAATGGAGGCCCAGCGTGACTTTCTTGCTTATAGGGGGCAGAGCTCAAACTTGAATCCTTGTCTTCAGAGTCGGACTGTGAATTTCTTTCTCCAGCAGTGGGCTCTGGGGAGCTCTCAGTCAGCAGACTGAGACTGCTTCTTACCGTGGGACTGGCTGCTCACTGGCAGTGAGTGTCCACCACCCGTCCTAGACTCAGCTACCCTCCAGCTACATCCCAGTTCCAGTTCCAGTGTTACCACCTGCTCCCAGGGAGCCTCACAGTAGAACGGCATGTTAATGACGGTTGCAGCAGCCAAACTTCCTTGGATAGGCTGCTACAACCCGCTCCCCAGTACAAGGCTATCAAAGCAATGGGTTCTTTTTTTTTTCCCCATTAGTGATGATGTTCACTGAGAGTGCAGCTAAAGGGTAGTCAAGTGCATTGGCTTGGGCTCTGGGAGAAAATGAGCTCAACAGGAAACCATGAATAAGTTGTTCAAGCCATGTGGAATGAGAAGTGGGAGGATCATTGAGAGGTGGATGAGGGAGGCACTGGGGAGCACTGAGACAACACGGGGTGGATGCTGCGTGACTGCAGTGTCAGGGGACCATTTGCCCAGCTGCAGCATTAGAGCACCCCTTGTCGTGCCCTGGATTGACTTCAACAGGCAAAGAAGGGAGAGGCCACAGGAATAAGGGGCGGCCATAAACTGGAAGTGTTTTGGAAAATTTTCGGTCTCATATAGCTGACAGCAGCACCTGCCATAATTTCACAATGTTTTGCATGCAAGCTAATTTTTACTTGCTATCCAGGAACCGCTGGCCAGTGACCACCCAGCACCCACACAAGGTAGACACTGGGTCGCTTTTTACTTAAAAGGACTGGGCTTTGCATTGGAAAGCCAACCAAATACAGATTCAAGGCTTTGTGGTATTTTTTTTCCACTTGCAATTTTTGGAACCATAATTCAGTACTTCTGGATTAGAGCATGTTCTGTGAAACTAAAAATCAAAAGCTTTCCTATGGGGAAAGTCTCAATGTTATAGCGGAAAGAGGTGACAGCCACATTACTAACATCAAAGATAATTTATTAAGCGCGTCTGTGCAAAAGACTCTGGTAGGCACCAGATCCCTGGGGCTTCCTGTTCCAAGGCATCCTCTGCTCTCTGCGTCTTTTTAGTGTACCGTTCTGCTCTCCACCTGTGAATAAGATGGAAACCTTGAAAACTTCGTCTTTGGGGAGGCTGTTACTGAACAAGACAACGCTGGTTCCACCATCCGCGCCAATCGCACAGCGCTGTGAGGTGTGTGGGAGGCTGCCATGCTCAACCTCTCCTTCTTGGAGCTTGTAAATACAAACATCTTTCCGGTTTCCACTTTAGACCAGGAAATCTGGGGAGAGTTGACAAGCGAGCTTTTGCACCATCAGCATAAACCAGGCTCATGCTGGCTCTTCACCCCACCCCTCCTTCCTCGCCCTGTCCCCCACTCCTCCATGAAGGTCCCACACTGCTCCTAAGGTATAGGTACACAGCTACCTCTCCGCCCAAGGGAAGAAACCGGCAACAGAATTTGGGATACCAACCCAAATCGTTTTAAATTTTACCTCTCACAATCATTTGCCTTGTGACGTGTGTACCCGTGCGTACATCTCCATTTAAAGACGATACTTTCTTTTTAAAGGCAAATTCTCGTGAATCGGCCTGTGCGTTATCTGCCAGGTCAAATCGCACAAAGGTCATCTGCAGCCCAAGCATCTCTCCGGGAAGTGAGAAGGATGGGGGCCCTCCATCAGGCAGCCCCCGCTGTCAGGCGGAGAGCTGGGGGGGGGGGGGCGGCGCAGAAACACCCTCCCACACCCCCGCCCCCTCGCCCCGCCGCGTCAGTCTCTGACCCCACTGGAGCCACACCGGAGACTGGCTCCCAATCGGTCGGCAGCTGCTTTTGCCACACACATCCAAGTGGGGGCCGCTGGACCATTTATTTATCTTGCGCGCATCAGGCACCCACCATTAGGTGTTGGGGGGAGGCGCCGCTCCGCCTCCAGCCCAGCCCGTCCGCCGCGGCTCCGCACACCCAGCACCCGCGCGGCCGCCAGCGCCCGCCTGCAGCCGCCTCCGGCCGTGGGCGCGTCGCCCGGCATCCCCGCCGCGGTCCCCGCTTCACCTCCCCAGGCGTGAGCGGCGAGGCGCGCAGGAGCGATTTCGCATCCTCTGCGGCGGTTGGGCATCCCTCCGCAGCGGGCCGGCCGGCACCAGCTGCCCAGCTCCGTGCGTCCCCGGCCGGGCCGGCGGTGGCGGCGCGCAGCTCGCCGGAGCGGGACTCGCGGGTGGCGGCGGCGGCGCGAGGGAGTCGGTCGGCCCGCCGGCCGCGCCGCGCTCGGATTGGTCTCCCGGCGGGGCTGCCGGCCGAGGGTTGGCTGCGGGCCGGCTGAAGAACAGGTGCACCCGGCGCCCGGGCGCGCGGAGCTGCCGCCGAGGAGCGCGGCGCGCCGGGCCGAGCGCTGTGTCGGAATGCGGCTGTCGGGAGCCCGGCGCCCCGCGGCCGGCCGCCCCGGTCCCTGAAGCCCCCTCGCGCCGCCGCCGCCACCCGCGAGTCCCGCTCCGGCGAGCTGC